>NW_025981531.1:0-5298 GCF_021869965.1 Rhincodon typus | reverse complement strand
GCTGTCGAAAGATCTACTTCTTCAATTTCAAAGATGAGTTTGGGCTGTTCAGATGCAATATGACATATTCCAATCTTTCACCGTCTGCATCAATTTTGATTATAAGAAGTTGCACTGTATAAGTTTCATATTTCATATGCCAATATGGACTTGTAAGTCAGAATTATTTGAAGAAATCAAATAGTTAGAGACATTTCTTTAGCTATAAGGCTTTTTCTGCTTGGCACTTTTGGAAAATGGATTGGGTTGAAAGTTTTAGCGTTCTGTCTGTCGAACCTTAGACAGGCAAAGAGACTTATTCCAAATAGTAAATGCTGGATTTGGGGGGCAAAAGTTCATTAAAATTACACTTATCACTTTCAGTTTTTCACATCACTGATGGCATTCAGATACTTCACTTGCTAAAGATGTGCACTACATCAATACCGGCAACATGTGGCATTCATTCTCCACTAAATCATGTGAGAATACAAATCATTCAATAAAATACATTATAAAATAATGCCCATAAATGGTTTTAATCCAAGTATTTATAATTGCATTTTCCATACATGAAACTGCCTATGGCTAGATCCTGAGACAGAGAAATTCAGTGATTTAAGTTTTCTTTTCAGTGTTAGGAGTTTGGGTTTTCTTCTCCAGAGTGTACTGTGCATTAAGACACAGCATTTTTTTTTTGCAGTTTTTGCTGTCAATGAAAACAATCAGTGTGAGTGTAAAATGGACATTCTAGTCCAATATAGCTTATAGTTATATAGCAACCAGATCCTACAAAAATTAATGAGATGTCTGCTTATTGAATTCATTCATAGGATGAATATATCACTGGCTAAACCAACATTTATTGCCCATCCCTAATTGCCCAGAGGATGGCAGATCCCTTTCCTAAAGGGTATTAGAGAACCAGATGGGTTTTTCCTGAAATGGATTCATAGTTATCATTAGACTCTCAATTCTAGATTTCTTCTTTATTGAATTCAAATTCCACCATCTGCCATAGCAGGATTTGAACCCAGATCTCCAAAAACAGAATGTGGGTCTCCAGATTAACAGTCCAGCGACAACACCACGAAACCTTCACTTCCTCTTTGGTCTGACAATGCTGAACCAGGAATTTCACAAAAAATAGTTCAGCTACATTTCTGGAATCAGTATTAGCTACGCTTGGAGACATTTGTGTGCCAAAGTTGCAGCACGACCAAGATATTAGTAATTTCAATACAAGGAGGAACAAGGATAGCATGCATAGAAATAGGAATTTGCAATCCAGTGAAGTAAAGTGTTGTCATTCTGAGGTTGGAGTGGAGACATATTGTTCGAGCATTCATTCTATGCTTTAAAGTGTGAAGCCAATTATGAATTATTGATGATTGTCCTTGAAATCCTCCTGAATTTCAAGAGGTGATTGCACATGAACATTTTAATCATTGACCGAGTAGGGCATGGGCATTTCAAGCCCAACCATGAAAATGAAGTTATATCCAGCCAAGGATGTGACAATTACAACTCAAGCAGTTCAACCTTTTGTGGAAAACAAGACCAGAAACAAACTGACTCATGCAATCTCAAGCACACAGTTCCTTAACACCGATGTCGAACAAAAATTACCTCATGTTCATGCCAACATGACAATAGTTCATAATCACAGAACTCAGGATAAAAAAAAATACCCTATACAGGTCACATGGTGACATTATCAATGTGTCGCTGGTCTACACCCTTTCACTATCTCCAAGATCCAGATGCTGACTGGTCTAAAACACTACCTATGGCTGTGCCATGTATAGTCTTGCTTAAACGGAACAACAAAAATTATAAATTTTGACCATTATTTGTCATGGTTGTATACCCCTGTGTAATTTTTGCAGTATTGTTTGGCAAAAGAAGCTGCTACAAGGTATGAGAAAAGTATATGCAGCTGGAGCGTAAGTCTCAAAGTCGTTTAATTTTTAAATAAAATATCTGTACTAATTATTATTATTGTAAGAGAATTTAAGGTCAGCCTATTTTAAAATATTCCTGCCTGAAATGTGAAATGCAAATCACGTTTACATATCTGTTGGAAATTGGACTGAGAATAATCAAGCTAATTTCACTCAGTTAGTTTCAAACAAACAAATCATTCACCTCCGATAATGCCATTCGGGTAAAGGATTGTATCTTGCATCTTCCGTGCCCTCAAAATGGACATGTTGGAATTTCTATGATCTCTGCTGTACAATTAATGTGATCTAAGAAAAATGATGTGGAGATGCTGGTGTTGGACTGGAGTGGGCAAGGTCAAAAATCACACGACACCAGGTAATAGTCCAACAGGTTTATTTGAAAACACAAGCCTTTGGAGCTCAGCTCCTTCCTCTGGCGTAATGTGAGAGAGAGTCTCTCTCACACTATGCCTGAGGAAGGAGCTGAGCTACGAAAGCTTGTGTTTTCAAATAAACCTGTTGGATTCTAACCTAGTGTCACGTGATTTTTGACCTCATCTAAGAGAGAATAAGAGAAGTGACATCCGTATCTCCACAGATGAAGGAACTCATTTCCTGCCTTGCTTCCTGCTTATTGAACAAATGGCATTTGGGAACACAATAAAGGAACATAGGATATTAGTAGGTAATTTAGCCCTTCTACCATAAAATAGCTGATCTGTGACCTAACTCCATATATTTGCTCATCCTCATAACCCTTAATACATTTGATTAATAAAAATCTATCAAATCTCCAATTTAAAATGAACAACTGATCAAGCATCAGACACCATTTGCGTAAGTGAAAGTTCTCGACCATTCTTTGTGAATAGGATCTAGTTTCTAGTTTCATTCCTGAAAGGTCTGGCTCTAATTTTTAGATGACGTCCCCTTTGTCCTCAATTTCCCAACCAGTGGACATAGTTTCTATCTATCCTAACTGTTCCCCTTAATATCTTGAAACCTTAATTCAAATTAACCCTATTCTTTGAAATTACTGGGAATAAAACCCAAGTCTGTGTAATCACTTGTAATTTAATCCTTGGAATCTAGGTATCTTTCTCACAAATCCACACTGCACTCCTTCCTAAAGTGTTGTGCCCAAACTGCACACAGAACTCTAGGTGGCGGCTGATTATGTGGCCCATCTTACGGTTCCAACAGTCAGGGCCTGATTTTCTTTCCAGGGTCAGGAAACCAAAGTCAGGACCATTTCTGGATCCCAAACACATGCAAGGGGAGCATTCACAGCCCTCAACTTGCATGGAGGTGGGCTGCTTATTGGCTGGAAGGCAAGTGGGCCAGGCACGGCGTTGGTGGTGGTGGGGGCGGGTGGGGGGGGGGGGGGGCACAGGATTAGAAGCGAGACTCTGCAAGCCTGGGTCTAACTTAAACTCACCACAGCCACCATAACTACGATTGCAGTTAGGCTGAAGGAATGAAAGCAGCAGTGATGGTAGAGAAAGGTAGAGGACTGGCACCCGGGCAGGATTGTCCCTTGCTTCATCAATGACAATCTGGAGGTCATCCAGAGGCAGTGAAAGAGAAAAGGAAGGTCCTCTTTTTTGGAGGGTGGCAGAAGAAGGCCACCCTTCCAAACTAAGTAGGCATAAATTGATATTGCTGAGGACCTCAGTAGATAAAATGTAGTCAGGAGGAACTGGTCCAGTGACAAAAAATATTCAATTACGTTAGCTGCCCTGGAAGATGAGTGTCCCAGTCTACCCTCAGAACTGGCCTTCACTATTCACTCTTCAGCCCTGTGGGTCCTGAACATAGGGCAGATGTGTGCCTGGGTACCCGCTGACCTCTCAGAAAAGCTCAGAGCTATGACACGTCGAGGATTTGCCCATATTTATAAATGCAGCTTCCTCTATCGATGAGCTGCTGGCGTTAGACACATAAACTTGCAGTTCCTTATCTCTGTTTTGTCCTCACTGGAGAAGGGGGCTCATAATGCCTGAGAAAAGGGGCCAATAGAAGGTGGAGTGTGCTTTCTGCCCATCATCAGTGCCAAGGGTGGTCCTCCAGGAGCAAGTCAAAGGTGATGAGATGGGCATTCTGGTGGTGAGGGTGACAAGATATTGCAATTTGTTGATGAAGTGGTGGCATGTATTTCTTTTCACTCAACAGCATGTCAGAGACTCACCTGTATTGAGAAGCTAATACTTGTCACCCACTAGTTCTGATGATTTCTTGTGTACTGCATGGAAGGGGAAGGACAGAGCCTGCAGAAGTAACTAGGCAAGTGCTAGAAGTAGAGACATCAGAGCAAGCGCCATCACATCTTATAAGAGCACACCCCACAAAGATACACTTCTATCATTAAATCTTCACATGCAATTAGATATGTGGTTGTGATAGGCAGGGAATGTCAATAGAACAATTGAAATCATGATAAAAACCAAAAGAACTGCTGATGATGTAAATCAGGAACAAAAACAAGGTTGCTGGAAAAGCTCAGCAGGTCTGGCAGAATCTGTGGAGGAGAAAACAGAGTTAACGTTTCGGGTCCGGTGACCCTTCCTCAGAACTCCTCAGAATTGAAATCATGAATTGGAAATGTATTGGCCCAAGAGGTTCCATGTTTTTGGTGTCAGTTTGATATACCATTGAAGTTCTGGTAACTAGACAGTGAAAAAGCCAACCTAAAGTTGCTCCCCCTTAATTCCCTTACACTATATTGTCTTTTCTATGAGCTATCATTGGGTCCTGAGCAAACTCATTTACATCTACAGTTGCATTCTAGACCCAGTGCCATCTTCTTGCTCTTGGGGTGGGTAATCTTTTTTTGGTTTCCGCCTGGGGACGGCAGCAGTTTGCTTCTGTATTTGCTTTCATCGAGGAGGCTTTGCAGATCAGACCCCTTCCACGTTTTGCCTTTCTTTGGTTGCCTCTGCCAGGTTGTTCAGGTTTTTTTGTTGGACATTCTCGTCAAGTGGCACATGGGCACAAAAAAATGTCGTGAGATGTGTAGACAAGGTAGCTGACTGTCAATTCGCTAAGCCAAGTGCTATTTCTTACCAGCTGTGCCGCCTGGCCTGTTGCAGTAATCTTCAGTCAGAATTAGCTTTTTTTGATGCACCTCAGCACATTTGTCCTGCTTGATATCAATCAGTATTCCGAAGGATATACGATGTCCTAGAGCAAATACTTCTCTTGACCATTGGAGTGCACAACTCTTTTTCCATTGGTGTAAAAGCAGCACAAATCCGTGAGGAAATTTTAAACAATTTGTTTTATACTTAAGTTTTCTGTTATTTTATCTTAGATTCCATTCCACTTAAGAATAAGTTAGTTCTAGAGCTGGGATGGAAATATAATTAATTTTTAA
>NW_025981530.1:2654-5298 GCF_021869965.1 Rhincodon typus | reverse complement strand
GGTGGGGAGGGAAAGATGTCTTTGGTGGTGGGGTCGGATTGCAGATGGCGGAAGTGTCGGAGGATGATGCGTTGGATCCGGAGGTTGGTGGGGTGGTACGTGAGGACGAGGGGGATTCTTTTTTGGTTTTTATTGCGTGGACGGGGTGTGAGGGATGAGGTGCGGGAGATGTGGGAGATGATGCTGCTTGGCCTGCTGTGTTCATCCAGCCCTGCACCTTGTTGTCTCGGATTCTCCAGCATCTGCAGTTCCTACTATCTACTAATCTGTTCTGGATGTCTGTTTAGGGGTAAATATTGTTGAGGGCTTGGAGGGTAATTGCTCTGTTTTTCTCTACATACTCTGATTTGGGTAAATGGACTGAGATTTGAACCCTCAACCATCTGACTTTGGCAGTTTTGTTGCTGATCTCTTCTCGGCTGCCCAGACGGCTTCCTGCTCTCTAGAACAGTGGTTCCCAGACTTTTCAGTATCAAGGCACACTTCAATGAGACAAACAATTCTGTGCAACGTCCACTTTTTTTTTCCAACTGACTTGATTGCTTGTAAACATCACATTTACTATCCCATAGTAGAAATGGAGCCCGAGTGATCAGTGAGGCTTCCCTGCAGCCTCCTCACTTGTCTGCCTGTCATTGATCCAGCCATCGTCCAGGCACCTCTTGTAGCATGTGCTCCCCTTGCAGAGGTCACTGTGTGGCCCAGTCATGGAGAGGAAACCTTTTGCTGAAAGCCACACATGACAGATTCACTGAGTCACAGCACCGTTCTGGGAATACCTGCCTGCCCACCGGATTGAGGTACCTGGTGTCAGAAGATAAAAAGCACTGCCTCCTGATGTGGCACACTTCTCATCTTTTTTGCAGCACTAGTATGGACGATAGAGGGGGTGTCTCTCTTCCTTTGTACTTCTTGCACCTAGACCTCCACATCAACATCTGAGAATGTTGTCAGCTATTTCTCAGTTTCAACATTTTCTGCGGCAAGTACCATAGCAATCCTCCCAGCTAAAAACTGTCTTCCTGATATCCCCTCCTGGGATAGCGAGCCAGTGATCAGTTTGAACAGCATTTGACATATGGCTGTTCTAGTGTTTTTGTAAAGCTGTGCATGTGCAGCCTGTAAAGTATTTTGTTTTGTGTTAAACATGGTGAAGAATTTAAAGGTAACAAACATTGCAAAAACCGCTCACACAGAAAAAGAAAACTGTGACCCTGTCAACTGATACAGGTTGATGACAGTCAGCAATTGTGGTTTGTGACCCAAACTGCCCAGTGCAGATCAGTTACATCAAACATTTTAATAATGAAGAAAAGTAGCAGAAAGCTAATTTGCTGTGTTTCTTTCTAGGATGGGGAACACACCTGACTCAGCTTCTGATAACTTGGGCTTTCGATGTGCTACAAATGAAGTTTCGTCTCCGAAACAAAATGGGAAAGTTAAAACCGAACTCTAAATCATCTGAAGACTAGCAATAGTTTAAGAATGTACACCTTGATCCATGGATCAGAATAATTAAGCAGATTGATTGCTTCTATTAAATAGACATTACTTTTTTATAATGTGAAGGGGATTAAAGTTGAAGATCATCTCTGAATGGAGCTGTCATATTTTGTTGGTTCATACATGTTTTAATCTTTTGAGAAACATAATTAGACAGAAGTTAAAATGCAAGTTGTTGACAATCTGAAAGACCATTCTGCTACTGAAGCTATTAGAAACATAAAAGCATAGAAAAAAGAAAAGGAGCAGGAGTTTGCCATTCAGTCCTTTGAGCCTGCTCTCGCCATTCATTATGATCATGGCTGGTCATCCAACTCAGCCTGTTCCTGCTTTTTCCTACATCCTTTGATCCTTTTAGCCCCAAGTGAGTCCAAAATCTGAAACAGACCCTTCAGTCCAACCAGTCCATGCTGACCATGTTCCTAAACTAAACTAGTGCCTGTGCTTGGCCCATATCCTGCCAAACCTTTCCTATTCATGAACTTATCCAAGTCAAAGGATACAGAAGGATTTATGAGAGATAGTAGGAACTGCAGATGCTGGAGAATCCTTGACAACAAGGTGCAGGGCTGGATGAACACAGCAGGCCAAGCAGCATCATAGGAGCAGAGAGGCTGACGTTTCGGGCCTAGACCCTTCATCAGAAAAGGGGGAGGGGAAGGGGGTTTTGAAATAAATAGGGAGAGAGTGGGAGGCGGATAGAAGAGGGATAGAGGAGAGGATAGGTGGAGAGGAAACAAACAGGTCGAAGGGGCGGGGATGGAGCCAGGAAAGGTGAGTGTAGGTAGGGAGTTAGGAAGGGGATAGGTCAGTCCAGGGAGGACGGACAGGTCAAGGGGGCGGGATGAGGTTGGTCGGTAGGAGATGGAGGTGCGGCTTGAGGTGGGAGGAGGGGATAGGTGGGAGGAAGAACAGGTTAGGGAGGCAGGGACGAGTTGGACTGGTTTTGGGATGCGGTGGGGGGAGGGGAGATTTTGAAACTTGTGAAATCCACATTGATACCATTGGGCTGCAGGGTTCCCAAGCGGAATATGAGTTGCTGTTCCTGCAACCTTCGGGTGGCATCGTTGTGGCACTGCAGGAGGCCCAGGATGGACATGTCGTCTGAGGAATGGGAGGGGGAGTTGAAATGGTTCGCGAC
>NW_025981530.1:0-2644 GCF_021869965.1 Rhincodon typus | reverse complement strand
GGTGGGGAGGGAAAGATGTCTTTGGTGGTGGGGTCGGATTGCAGATGGCGGAAGTGTCGGAGGATGATGCGTTGGATCCGGAGGTTGGTGGGGTGGTACGTGAGGACGAGGGGGATTCTTTTTTGGTTTTTATTGCGTGGACGGGGTGTGAGGGATGAGGTGCGGGAGATGTGGGAGATGATGCTGCTTGGCCTGCTGTGTTCATCCAGCCCTGCACCTTGTTGTCTCGGATTCTCCAGCATCTGCAGTTCCTACTATCTACTAATCTGTTCTGGATGTCTGTTTAGGGGTAAATATTGTTGAGGGCTTGGAGGGTAATTGCTCTGTTTTTCTCTACATACTCTGATTTGGGTAAATGGACTGAGATTTGAACCCTCAACCATCTGACTTTGGCAGTTTTGTTGCTGATCTCTTCTCGGCTGCCCAGACGGCTTCCTGCTCTCTAGAACAGTGGTTCCCAGACTTTTCAGTATCAAGGCACACTTCAATGAGACAAACAATTCTGTGCAACGTCCACTTTTTTTTTCCAACTGACTTGATTGCTTGTAAACATCACATTTACTATCCCATAGTAGAAATGGAGCCCGAGTGATCAGTGAGGCTTCCCTGCAGCCTCCTCACTTGTCTGCCTGTCATTGATCCAGCCATCGTCCAGGCACCTCTTGTAGCATGTGCTCCCCTTGCAGAGGTCACTGTGTGGCCCAGTCATGGAGAGGAAACCTTTTGCTGAAAGCCACACATGACAGATTCACTGAGTCACAGCACCGTTCTGGGAATACCTGCCTGCCCACCGGATTGAGGTACCTGGTGTCAGAAGATAAAAAGCACTGCCTCCTGATGTGGCACACTTCTCATCTTTTTTGCAGCACTAGTATGGACGATAGAGGGGGTGTCTCTCTTCCTTTGTACTTCTTGCACCTAGACCTCCACATCAACATCTGAGAATGTTGTCAGCTATTTCTCAGTTTCAACATTTTCTGCGGCAAGTACCATAGCAATCCTCCCAGCTAAAAACTGTCTTCCTGATATCCCCTCCTGGGATAGCGAGCCAGTGATCAGTTTGAACAGCATTTGACATATGGCTGTTCTAGTGTTTTTGTAAAGCTGTGCATGTGCAGCCTGTAAAGTATTTTGTTTTGTGTTAAACATGGTGAAGAATTTAAAGGTAACAAACATTGCAAAAACCGCTCACACAGAAAAAGAAAACTGTGACCCTGTCAACTGATACAGGTTGATGACAGTCAGCAATTGTGGTTTGTGACCCAAACTGCCCAGTGCAGATCAGTTACATCAAACATTTTAATAATGAAGAAAAGTAGCAGAAAGCTAATTTGCTGTGTTTCTTTCTAGGATGGGGAACACACCTGACTCAGCTTCTGATAACTTGGGCTTTCGATGTGCTACAAATGAAGTTTCGTCTCCGAAACAAAATGGGAAAGTTAAAACCGAACTCTAAATCATCTGAAGACTAGCAATAGTTTAAGAATGTACACCTTGATCCATGGATCAGAATAATTAAGCAGATTGATTGCTTCTATTAAATAGACATTACTTTTTTATAATGTGAAGGGGATTAAAGTTGAAGATCATCTCTGAATGGAGCTGTCATATTTTGTTGGTTCATACATGTTTTAATCTTTTGAGAAACATAATTAGACAGAAGTTAAAATGCAAGTTGTTGACAATCTGAAAGACCATTCTGCTACTGAAGCTATTAGAAACATAAAAGCATAGAAAAAAGAAAAGGAGCAGGAGTTTGCCATTCAGTCCTTTGAGCCTGCTCTCGCCATTCATTATGATCATGGCTGGTCATCCAACTCAGCCTGTTCCTGCTTTTTCCTACATCCTTTGATCCTTTTAGCCCCAAGTGAGTCCAAAATCTGAAACAGACCCTTCAGTCCAACCAGTCCATGCTGACCATGTTCCTAAACTAAACTAGTGCCTGTGCTTGGCCCATATCCTGCCAAACCTTTCCTATTCATGAACTTATCCAAGTCAAAGGATACAGAAGGATTTATGAGAGATAGTAGGAACTGCAGATGCTGGAGAATCCTTGACAACAAGGTGCAGGGCTGGATGAACACAGCAGGCCAAGCAGCATCATAGGAGCAGAGAGGCTGACGTTTCGGGCCTAGACCCTTCATCAGAAAAGGGGGAGGGGAAGGGGGTTTTGAAATAAATAGGGAGAGAGTGGGAGGCGGATAGAAGAGGGATAGAGGAGAGGATAGGTGGAGAGGAAACAAACAGGTCGAAGGGGCGGGGATGGAGCCAGGAAAGGTGAGTGTAGGTAGGGAGTTAGGAAGGGGATAGGTCAGTCCAGGGAGGACGGACAGGTCAAGGGGGCGGGATGAGGTTGGTCGGTAGGAGATGGAGGTGCGGCTTGAGGTGGGAGGAGGGGATAGGTGGGAGGAAGAACAGGTTAGGGAGGCAGGGACGAGTTGGACTGGTTTTGGGATGCGGTGGGGGGAGGGGAGATTTTGAAACTTGTGAAATCCACATTGATACCATTGGGCTGCAGGGTTCCCAAGCGGAATATGAGTTGCTGTTCCTGCAACCTTCGGGTGGCATCGTTGTGGCACTGCAGGAGGCCCAGGATGGACATGTCGTCTGAGGAATGGGAGGGGGAGTTGAAATGGTTCGCGAC
>NW_025981529.1:0-5299 GCF_021869965.1 Rhincodon typus | reverse complement strand
GCATCAGAGGAGCAGGAAGGCTGAAGGGTCTTAATTTCTGAAGAAGGTCAGAAAAACGTCAGCCTTCCTGCTCCTCTGATGCTGCTTGGCCTGCTGTGTTCATCCAGCTCTACACCTTGTTATACCAAAATCCACTGTTAGCCACCAAATTGGTGAATAGTGTACTCTTAGCTGGTTTTACTTGACTTTCATCCACTGAAACCATTGGGTCAGTGCCACACTCCACTGTTTTATTCAGTTGAGTTACAACCACACTTTATTATTCAACCATTCGGTTTAGGAATTGTAAACATACTGAACACCATCTTATTGACTGAACATACAAACTATTTCTTCTTGAACTTGATCCAATTTACTGTTACTTTTACTGGTTGTACAAACAGATTGGTTTTGCATTATCCCTTAAGGTAGTACAATACTGTCTTTAATCTCCCAAGATCTGTGAAAATTTTGGAAACTTGTTTCGAATTCACTTCCTTGGTCTGCAATCTGATTTACCTCACAGATGCATTACAGTGTTTAACATGCACTCCTACTTAATAGAGAACATTCTTGATTCTGGATGACATAAAGAGATTCTGTGGGTTCCCTTTTCCCTAAGCTTTGCTGTGAGGTGGCCTTTTACATTCAGTGTTGATCTTCCAAGTCCCTGTAATTTCATCATGGATGGCTGAAATTTAATTTTATAAGCCCTTTAAACACAAATGATAACACTGAGTGGCTCCAGAATTGAGTTGAAAGTCTGTGTTGTGACCATTTATTTGCAGTTTAACAGACTTTTTTCCAGATTTGTGGAGCTTCCACCTCTTGAATCTGGCTTGGTTTTAAGGACTTTGCTTGCTGCTTTTCTGTGATCTGTATTGAAAGTCTGCATACTTTTTAAAAATGACTCACCTTTCCACAGTTTGTTGCACTGTGCTCCATCTGCTGGGCATTTACCCTTTTTGTGCGGCTGGTTTCCTCCATATGTTAGACAATTCAAGTTGGCATTTGATGCACTTTTCTCCATTTTAGTAGGACGTTGTTTTCTTTCTTCCTGTGTTCTTTGTACTGAATCGTCTCAATCAATATTTTCCGTGATGTCTCATTTTTCCCTTTGAATTAACGCCCTGTTCTCTTCCAAATTTCATTTTTCCTGGTGATCTGCACTGCATTTTCCAACATTAAATATTCCCTGACTAATTGCAAAAAGTCTGACAAGGCTTTTTCTGCAATTCCTACTATGATCCGGATGCGAATATATTCTGCCTTCAGCCCCTCATATGCACAATTCTCTATCAGCCATTAAAGATCATTTTTGAACAAATACACGGTTTCCCCAGGTTTCTGATTTCTCCGATTAAATTTTTCATATTCTGTTATTAAATTTCTCTGTACATTAAAATTTGTATCAAACACCATTGATATTTCTGCATATGACATCACATTTTCATCAATGTCCAGTCTTGCTAAAAATTGTTTGTAATGGTCCCTCCTACATACGGTAATCTGCTATCGTAGTCCTTTTACTTCTTATCTAAAGAATGAAGCTGTTTGAAATATTGTAAATCTACTTTTCCAAACCTCCTGATTAAGAGTGCTCCCTTAATCACTGTAATGCTTCTGATATTGGCAGATCAGTCTCTATGTCTCGCCTGAGCTCTGGAGCCACTTCTTTTGTCTGGAACCACGCTTATACCACAGTTCACTGTTTCAGTTGAGTGCTCACTGGTCTCAGTATATGTTTTTTAAGCCTTCTCTCTCCACCGTGGCAAGATGATGCCCTGGTGAGCCTTCGAAAATGTTCTCTCTTTCTTCTTGACCATGAAGTATACTTTTCCATGGCTGCATTTGATGCCTGATTTTACTATATTAAAGTCTTTTCCACTGCCACTATGTTTTGTCACATATTTAGAGTCCAACTCTATTCAGTCACAAAATACTATTTCTTAAGCCTTAGCGCTTTCTATAAGAATACCTTATGTACAACCTCATATATACACAAATGCTCTCAAGACCCTGTTAGACCTTCAACTCCTTTCCAATTCTGTACATAATTATACATGACTGATATCATCATTATAGAGTATCATAAAGCCTCATCATTCCACAGATATAAAAGTGAATTTCATGACATGATACTGCAATGCATGAGTAGAGAAAATAATTCTAGATAGAAAAATGTAAGAGGAGGTTTATGATAAACTCAGGCTACCAACACTAAAGATGGTTTTGAAAAACATAGAAAGTGTGGTTGAAAGGTAAACTGAGTCAAATACTGGTTTGTTCTGTAGAAGGGTCACTGGACTCAACACATGAACTCTGTTTTCTCTTCATAGATGCTGCCAGATCTACTGAGTGTTTCCAGAAATTTTTGTTCTTGTTTGTTACTGATGTTTTGTTAGCTGAAAACATACTGATCCAGAAGCAAAGTTTAATTTTAGTCAACTTCAGGACAGATAAAACTGTCCAATTGTAAGATGAGAAAGGATAAAAGTGAATGCACCAAAAGTTTAGAGTGAACAACATGATTTTCTCAGATCTGATCTCACTCAGACAACATAAAAGCACCGAGAGTGCGGCAGAAACTCTGTTGTGGTTGTGTTTCCCTCCCAGCAAAGTTACCAAACCTAATACATGCACTCTTAATCTCGTTTATGTTTTAAACTAATCAATTAGGGCATAGGAGTATTGTACAGGACATAAGTTAAAAAAAAATACAATGGAACTTGACTATAATGGAGACAATAGTGTCCAGAATTTGAAATTGCTTTACACCTGGTGTTGGAGAGAGATTTTAAAGAGGAATCTTGTGTTCAGCAGCACGAATCAATCCTTATTAGAAGTTCCCTACCATGCAACCTGGAAGAGGTCTCTGGAGACAGACTCCAAAGCACATCCCTGTCTGAATAAAGTACAGGATATTTATACATTCCACGTTACATGCAACATTGACATCAGCGGTTGCCACCTCCCATCTCACCATAATCCCCCTACCCAGACATTTATCAACTGCATCAAATTGATAGGGTTCTTTTGCCACCTTTTGAAGCTGTGACTATTTTCCCAAGGTCATAATAACTAAGTAACATTTTGCAATTATCCATGTATAATGTTGTCTGTTTTCCGGTTTCCATTTATGATGTTATCTGTTTATACCCTTCATTATATGTCATTCAGTCCTTGGTGTTTCTACTATTTGTCCTTCAATCCCCCCAGTGATGGATGGGGTCTTCTTTCTACTATTTACAACCATTTTTCTAAAGAAATTCAACTGAATTCCTTAACATTTATTTGTTACTCAGTTGCACTTATAATTTCAGTATATTTATGTATAATATGTAAATATCAAACGGCCTTTGATTAGCCGTGGTGGGATCAAACTTTCTCTTCTACACCTTACTAAATAACAAGTTTTTTCGTTCCCGCTATGATTTCTATGAGACACTTCATTATCTTATCTGGTTGCTATGAGCATGAACGTCGTGATTCTGACTGGAAACTACTGCCTCGACAAACAGTTCTCTTCATCCATGGGCAAATCCAACAGCTGGACTGTGTTAAAGCTAGACCATGTTAACAAGGAAACTCCTATCTTCTCCTATTTTTAACTTGCAAAATGAAGAAGTAAATCAAGATTTCTCTCTTTTGGGAGACATGAGGCCCCCTTGCTATACGCAGATTGGTAGTATAACAAACATTGTGGAAACAGATTTCCAGTGTATTTGAAAAATATTTTTGTTGTCTATTTGGTACCATTCTATAATTTATGGACTGAATTTTCATTTTTAGTGGGGAGTTGGGACAGAAGACGGACAGGCTGGCAATTTCCTGTAACCGACAAGTGAGCCAGTTTGTGGCATATTCCCAACTGCAGAAACATTTTGGAACAGGCTTCTTCAAAAGGTGAATAGCTACCTGCCAGGATAGCAATTTTAAGCTAATTAAGAGTGGCCATTGAGACCACTCTTCTGATATGTACTGGAATTTTCCAGTGGTCCCTTGCTGAGCCCATATCGCAGCAGAATTGGATTCCTGGTGACAGGCCACAGCCAGGGCTCCATCAGTGAAATTAACCATCTGCAATCACCAGAGGGGCAAGCTGCAATTGCAAGATGTCCTGTGGACAAGTTCCCCTCCACTATGATAGTCTGGGAAATATGTGAACTTTTTATTTTAATACTTTGAGATTTAGAATACACCAGCATTCATACAATGCCCTACAAATATGAGGAGAGCCAACCTTTGGAGATGAGGCTATCAGTGCAGAAGTGCCTCCTATGGGCCTTCCGGTTTAAGGAGCTGACCGTCCATTTCTAACTGACCCAGGCTCCCATCTATCCAGCTCCTGAAAATTGCCCTCTGGGTCCTGGCACCAAAATGTTTTGGTTCCTGATTGTCAATCGCTCTAGCCAGCAGGATCTGTACTTGGGAAAGAAAATTTAGCTCTACATCTCAGTTTCAAAGTTAATAAACCATTAATCTCATGATGAAGTGCACAGGCATAAATAAAAAACTTCAAACTTTATGATGCCATCCACGATTTCTACCCTAGAACATATATTTAACATTGCACAAAATGAGGCTGTTGTTCTGGAGCTAAGAATAAGTTAAATTGTGTGAGTTAATTTCATCTTGATGATGATGATGCACCTATTTGATAAGACAATGCATTTCATTGTGATTTACTTCATCATTGCCATTGCACATTAATTTTTTAAAAAGCTAGACATTCAAATAGAATTTTATCCATTAACTTCGTCCAAACTACATGTAAGCATTCAAACATTTGTTTTATAAACAATAGTATGACACTACTCCAAGTTGAAATAAAATACAGCAGTAAAGCTACTTAATGCCACATTTGAAACTTGGAAATCAGTTCGTAATGTGGTTGCATTGGCTGCACTACAACTGTAATGCACCAACATTGCTTGTATTTGAGATAGAGTTTCTGCTTGGGAATAGTTAACAGGGAATTGAGGAAAAACAGAAAGCTGGAAATCAATAATCATGAAAGCTATTAACATTTTTATTAAAGTGCTAACCTCCTACTTTGACTGACAAATGTTCAAATAGCTCGCTCTAATAATTGCATCAGCATTCCCCTGCACATAACATTTTTGCATTCTGTCACAGGACTCTGTTATTTGTAACTAGAAATTCAGTTCTTACTGTCTTTCTATGTTTGTTTTTAATTGAACAGACCTATTTATATTTTATTGTACAAAACAAAATTGGTTCATTATTTGAGATAACAAGGTGTAGAGCTGGCTGAACACAGCAGGCCAAGCAGCATCAGAGGAGCCGGAAAGCTGAC
>NW_025981528.1:0-5299 GCF_021869965.1 Rhincodon typus | reverse complement strand
CCTCCCACCTATCCCCTCCTCCCACCTCAAGCCGCACCTCCATCTCCTACCGACCAACCTCATCCCGCCCCCTTGACCTGTCCGTCCTCCCTGGACTGACCTATCCCCTTCCTAACTCCCTACCTACACTCACCTTTCCTGGCTCCATCCCCGCCTCTTCGACCTGTTTGTTTCCTCTCCACCTATCCTCTCCTCTATCCCTCTTCTATCCGCCTCCCACTCTCTCCCTATTTATTTCAGAACCCCCTTCCCCTCCCCCTTTTCTGATGAAGGGTCCAGGCCTGAAACGTCAGCCTTCCTGCTCCTCTGATGCTGCTTGGCCTGCTGTGTTCATCCAGCCCTGCACCTTGTTGTCACCAAACTGCCAACTTTATCTGGTTTGGACTACCTGTGACCACAGACCCACAGTCATGTGGTAGACTGTTAACTGCCCTCTGAAAAGGGCAATATATGCTGGCCAAGCCAGTGACACCCTTATCCCATGAATGATTTAAAAAACATTGAATTCTTTTGAAAATAGACTACTGTAAACACAAACAAAATCTGGATCCAAATTATTAAATCATCCAGAGTGTTTCATCACATTGAGCACCTTGACTTGGAGATTTATATCAACCATCTAATCATTAATTTGGAATCATTAGCTTTCCCCACTTGAACTAAGATATGTTCAACTATAGGATATGTACTAAAATCAGCTCTTTCTTAAACAGATAGCTTCTCATTAACAGGCAGTTAATGTAAAATTAGTTTTGTTTATAAATACTACAAGGTTCAAACATGCTGTGAACATTAGTGAACTGTATTTCCCAGCATGCTTTGGTAGCTCAAATCCTCCATGTTCAACCTCTAAATGGACATTCAGTTCCAAAATTACTGCCAAATAATTAAATTTCTTTCAGTATGTCAGGTGTATGGTTGCTCGAAACAGTGTGTCACTGTTTCAAAATACAAACTTGGTGAAGAAAATAAAACATTAAAAATCTGAGAACGTGACAGAAGTACACAAACTATTTCTTTGAGATAACTTGGAAGCAGACATTACGGATTCAAAATTGCAGGTAGGACACTTGCCTTTTCCTGATCTGCACAGCTTTCAGATAAAGCTCTCAGCACTAGCGCAATAGAGTAGGGCTCTTGTGACATGACGGTAGTGTCCCCCCCTCTGAGCCAGGAGACCTGAGATCAGATGCCATCTGCTCCAGGGGAGTATAATAATGTCTTTGAATGGGTTGATCTAAGAAACATCTTCAAAACAAAAAAAAAAACTGGCACAATCTAGATTAGTAAAACCTGCTGTATTGAAATTCCCAATAATCTAACATCATGAATTTCTGTTCTAGCGTCACAAGCAGTAATGAGGAGTGTGAGCTGAAAGCAATAATTCCCATTCATGTCATTAGTGAAGCAGAGCAGTTCTGTACAAAATGTGATTACATGCTGTGCTTTTCAGCAGCGCCACACAGGTTGCAGGATGTAACTGAAAGACACCAGAAAAGAGCTGAAACTGTTCATGCTTCTCATTTTAAAAAAAAAGTGGCATCTACATGTAGGTCATACTTTTCAAAAGTGGCAATGAGCTACAGAGCTTTTTGGTTTGCAGCTATATAACAATGGTTACTCCAACCTCCTCACAGGCATATGGGCTATACGAAAGTCAATTACCTTTATTAAAATTTGCACTGAACTGAAATGATGGACTTTTGTGTGTGCTTGAACAAACTCTTTGCACTGATACCTGAGGGTTGGGAGAAGGGTTTTAACTTTCTTCAAAGAGTGTTAAAATTGAATGACATTTTATTCTGCTCTGAAACTGTCTGGTGGTAATTTTAATGTCGATGGTTTGTGTGGCTCAAATTTCTGCTTTACATAGATTGGTGCCCTACATGTCCACAAGTTGTCCTCATACTGCTGCCTCTGGTCAGCTTTAACATCCTCAATTGTCATCTATAAATCAAAGAACCGTCCAGGTACCAAAAGGCAAATTAAAAGCATTTTCTTTACACGGAAGAACAGGAGTATATAGTCTGTGTCACTGTTGTCCTGAAGACAGCCTAATTTTTAAACTGAGGGCAGCTTGTTACTCACATTGTGGGAGGGTAGCAGGTTGACAGGATGTTCATGAAGCCTGCATAGTCACCATGGAGACCTTTCTCATAGACAGGAAGGTTGATGGCTCTCTCTGACTTTCTGCCCAGGAATTACAAGCCATGCTCAACACAGCATTAAACACTCCTAACTCAGGAATAGCACAGCCAGATACAAAGTAAAGTCTCACATTCTCCATCCTTACAGCAAACATCAACTGTGAAAAATTACTTGCTCTTGCACTCATGTGACATGCTTTCCACTTACCATACCACTATTTTGTGGTTGCTTGGCATCAGATTGCCAATTGTGGCTGTACGTTCATGAAATGAACTGCTGTATTCAAGAAAGCAGCTCATCACAACCTCCACAAAGGCATCCAGGGATGGGCAATATGTGCTGGCCCAGCTAGCACGGCTCACATCCCATGAGCAAATGAAAAAGAAACACTCTGATTCAATCCCAAAATGTACTGGTTTAATTTCCACAATTTCCCTTCTATGTTGCCTGCTTCTTTACTTAGCTTCAAGAAGTCTTCCATTTGAATTTTTGCCTTTACAAAATGCAGCTTCTAAATCAACTGATTTTCATTTCCATGAATATGTGAGTAAAAGCGCTAAGAAAATCTTCAAACTTCCTTTCCTTGCTGTAAGGGAATTGACTCTCTAATATTTTGATAATCAAGCCACCCTTCAAAAGACTGAGCCATTGGACCAGTTTAGGTTTTAGAAATACCATCAATATGAACCTAAAAACAGAAGTTGCTGGAAAAGCTCTGGAGATCTGGCAGCATCTGTGAAGAAAAACATCAGAGTTAACGATTCGGGTCCAGTGATCCTTCCTCAGAACTCAGACCCTTCATCAGAACATGCATGGTGGCTCAATGGTTAGCAATGCTACCTCACAATGCCATGAGCCCAGGTTCAATTCCACCCTTGGGCGACTGTCTGTGTGGAGTTTGTGCATTCTGCCTGTGTCTACATGGGTTTCCTCCCACAGTCCAAATGTGCTCAGGTTAGGGTGGATTGGCCATGCTAAATTGCCTGTAGTGTTCGGGGATGTATAGATTATAGGGGGAATGGGTTTGGGTGGGATGTTCTGAAGGTCGGTGTGGACTTGTTGGGCCAAAGGGCCTGTTTCCACACTGTAGGGATTCTATGATCATAAGGACTTCTGCTTCTTGTTGTATCCTGGCCTATTCCATGATCCTTGTTCTTGTCACATTGTGGACTACAAGATTCATGCTCTGACGATCCAAGTTCCTTTCACCAGTCTGTGATGATTTTTTCTAGGACTGCGCTCGTTTCTACTTTTTGCACTGTTGTTCTGGCCTTCCACATGTTTACCTAATTTTGAAAAGCTATGGACATTACCTTTGGTCATTAAGGCTTGCTGAAATGTCACAGAAATTTCATCTTAAATGAATGACCTTCTTCCGGCATGCAGAGCACTCAGGTGCTCAGAAAAACTGAAGGTAATCATAGTCCCTCCACAAGCCAGCAGATGATCACTCATTACAATAGGACCATCTTTTTGCATTATTACATTTTATCACTGATCTCTTCTATAAGTTTAGTGTACTTAGTGTCCTTCACTCCTGAATCCCTGAGTAGGAATTTTAAACTGTGAGATGATGCATGGGAAAACTGCCATGTAGTTCTAAAACAATTAGCCCCTGTTTCTCTAAAGCTCCTATCCATTGATACCATTGAACGTTTAATATTTTGATTAGAAATGTTAGGTATAATTAAACAGATACAATAATGTCTCGATTGTATATGCTGTAAATCCACTTACTTTCCAAAAGAATTATTCTGTCATGTTTTATATCCAGTTTATTTTGAGCTTCTTTCATAGGTGGTCTATTCAACAGTGAGTGTATTTCTCTTGATACCACATCTGGGCTGGTAAAGTGATTCATGTCTCCCATTTTTTTGACAATTCCCTCTGCCTTATCAATATTAACATCTTCTCCTGAACTTTCTAGATCATGTGTCATTTCAAAAACCTTGTAATTTATTTGGGATAACTAGTTTCATAACGACATTTAGAGCTGCATCTGAAACAAAACACTTATCAACTATTCCCTGGACACTCCCCTGGAGTTTATTCTTTTGTTGTACTTCCCCAATTCCTGTCACCAGTCATAACTGCCATTATCATCACTCCTTTTGTTTGTGATCATTATTTCATACTGAGGCAGATGAAGGGACGTAGAGGACAGTAATGCAGGAGCCACAGCCTTTACAATTGTCCAATAGGTTTGAAGTTCTTTCAAAATGGTTGCATGACAGTAAGGGCTACAAGGGCTGATGAACTAAATGATCATGGCACCATGGTACAGGAAGCCATTCAAGTGGCAGGAGCAAAAAGGAATGTTACTACAGTAGGGGACAGTATAATGAATAGCAGAGAATCAAATTCAATTAATAAATCTGGAGTTAGTCTAAATGATGGTAATTAGGGCAACTATCATCAATTGTTACAGAAATGTAACTGGCTCATTAATGTCCACTGAGGTGGAAGTCCACTGTCCTTACCTATTCTGACCTATATGTGACTCCAGACCCCTAGCATTACAAGTGACTCTTAACTGCAAGCCACTCAGCTCAAGAAATGAGCAACAATTGTTGGTGTTTCCAACAATGCCCACATCCCATGAGAGAATGACAAAGGAAGTCATATTCCTGAAATTAGTATAATTTCCATTCCATTTTCCATTGCAACATAACTGTAGTGTTCAGCACCTAAAAGGTTTAATGTCTGGAAGGATGTGAGTAACACCACCACCCACTGTGATTATGTCAAAGTTTACATCGGAAGAGGATCCAAGGTGGAGAAGGATGTATTCCAGAGTTTACAAGTGTGCAATAAATTAATTTCTGGTAACATACAGAAGACTAAGTAATCTCCACAGCTAGCCCCAAGAATAAATAGCCTCCAATCCAACACTTACAACTGTAATCTTCACTCAATGTTCTACACACAGCTCTGCACATATAGACCAGAAGAGAAGCCACAACATAAAAGACTTCAGATCATTCTGTACTTTGAAATGTGAAATACAGCTTCCCCTAGCTTTAGCATATGTCACTTTCCTTATTAAATTTCAAATAAATGCAAAACAAATAGGTTTCATTGAATCAGAGATAGTAGGAACTGCAGATGCTGGAGAATCCGAGACAACAAGGTGCAGGGCTGGATGAACACA
>NW_025981527.1:0-5300 GCF_021869965.1 Rhincodon typus | reverse complement strand
ACGCACACACACACACACACTCTCCACACACACACACACACACACACACACACACACACACACACACACACACACACACACACACACACAATTCCATGTTGCACTCCTTCCAAGATCAATATATTTAGCCCAGCATGTGAGGATTAGGCAGCTGCCTACTCAACTCTAAGTATTTTCTAACTAGGGCTTTGCATGAGGCTATCATGTAAATAGTTACATGGATGCCAGTCCATTTATTGCATTTGATTAAAATTGTACATGAACACCAACTAGCAACAAAAAGACACGACCAATACTCACTCATCTCCATTCACATGGATAAGGAGAGCCACCAGTTTGATTGGGACAATGTCAGGATCCTGGGACAGGCCAAACAGAGACAAGCACGGGAATTCCTAGAGGCCTGTTCTCCACTAAGAAGGCCATCAGCAAACACATAGGTGTAGACCCTATATATACTCCACTGCGAAGGAGAACTGGAAATGAGGTAATCAAATCCAACGGAGACCAGAGTTTAAATAACAGGCGGGAAAACACAATGGCACTTCATTGGAGGCTGCGCTGATGATGTTACCCAGCAGGGTAATGAAACGTCTGCAAACTAATGAACCAGCTCGGCGAGCCAACCAACCACAACATCCACAACCCGAGCTACAGATCTACTCAAGAACCTTATGGCTGAAATGATTGGTGTTTCATAACCACAACTATCTTTCTTTGATAGTAGGAACTGCAGATGCTGGAGAATCTGAGATAACAAGGTGTAGAGCTGGATGAACACAGCAGGCCAAGCAGCATCAGAGGAGCAGGAAGGCTGACGTATCGGGCCTAGACCCTTTCTTTGGGCTGGTTATGATGGGTATGAATCAGACACAGTTGATTTTCACTGTGATCCCATTAATTTCAACTTTGCTAGGACTCTTTGGCATCATGTGGTTAAACTTTCCTTTAATGTCAAATGAGTCACAGTTACCTCACGTCTGGTGATCAGTTCTTATCTTCATGTTTGAACCAGGGTGTAAAGAGGCTTGCAGTGGAGTGATCTTGGAGGAACCCAAATGGAGTATCGATGAGCAGGTTCTTTGTGAGTAAATGCCACTAGACAGGGCTGTCAATGACAGCATCTACAGTTCTCTCATATTTGAGAGGAGACTAATGTGGTGATAATTGGCCAATTAGATTTGTCCTACTTTTTGTGAACTGGATCTATCTGAGCAATTTTCCACATTATTGGATACATCTCAGTTGAGGAGTTGTGCTTGAATAGATTGGCTAGTTTAATTCTGAAATAGATTTTAATCATAAAAAAAAAGTTTATGACCGAAGTTGACATGAAGTGCAAAATCAGTTTCTTTCAGTTCAGTGTATGACCATTTGAAGTGTCTTGCTGTATTTACAATTACAGTTACTATTGCAATAATAATTTTCGGACAAATATACAGCTTAACGTTTTGTAGTTTCCAGCTCCTCGGTATACTGCAGTAGAAAGGCTATATATAAATGAAGGAGAAGCAGGAGCTGTGTCAACTGGAGTCATCAATAACGTGGAGTCTGTATTTTCACAAAAAATTGTGTCCCCTGCTGTCATCGAGCTAATCCATGAAAACAACAGTGGCCTTTACCCAACACCATTAGCACCAGAGAGGAAGATAACTAGAAGAATATCAAGAGATAGGAAGAACTGCCGACGCTGGAGTCAGGGTTAACACAGTGTGGAGCTGGAGGAATACAGCAGGCCAGGCAGCATCAGAGGAGTAGGAAAGCTGATGTTTCGGGTCAGGACCCTTCTTCAGAAAATACCAAGTTAGCTTCCCAGCTTAGCCATTGTGAGTCATATCCCAATGAGGGCCTCGAGGTTCTTTGCCCATTGTGTCTCTGATATTTGCCTAAAGTATGATGCTAGTTCCTGAACCTGGAATATGCCAGTCTGGATCCCTTGCTCATTGACAGTTGTTTTCACTGGAAGAATAGGCCAGTGGTGGACGAAAGAGTATCTTTCACTGAGTTAATGGTCCTCCAGCAGCAGTTAATGTTTAGCCTATGTCCCTTGAACAGACCAATGAGCCCCCAATCCTTCATTGTAGAGCTGCTGGGGATAAAAACATGGACAAAATCACATCCTTCCTGAGAGGTTCTATCAAACAGCCAATCAACAGGACAGTGGCGATGGCAACACTGTGTGTCTCTGGAATTGATTGGAAAGCTTTTGGATTCCTGCCCATTAACGAAAACTGTGCAACTGAAGTTTGTGCAGAGCAGTCAGATCTAATTGAGGATTCCCCACTTCCCATTTTGATGAACGAATTTCTCCTATTGGTGCGTAATATTCTGTCAAAGGCCTCCTACTGATCCAAGCAGAGGACGCTTGTGTCCAAACACCAGGTGATCATATAAAAAAACCAAAAGAACTGCAAATGCTGGAATCAGAAACTAAAACAGAAATTGTTGGAAAAACTCAGCAGGTTTGGCAGCATCTGTAGAGAAAAATCAGAGTTAATGTTTCATGTCCAGTGCGTTCTGAAGAAGGGTCGCTGCACTGAAATGTTGACTCAGCTTTCTCTCCACAGATGCTGCCAGACCTGCTGAGATTTTCCAGCAATTTCTGATTTTGTTACAGTTGATTGTGTCTCTGTGCAGTATCAGATTGTCTGGGATCTAGTGTAGTCCAGCTGGGATGTAATTGGTACATGTGTTCAGTCTAACTGTCACTGCAGTATACTGAGATTGGGATGTTGGGGATCTCAAGAGACATCAGTGAAAGGTCAGCCACTGGGGCAGAGACGGTTGGCATTGATATCTAGGAGCTGGTCATTATTCTTGGTGGGAATACTGGGAGAGTCTGCTCCATCCATTGGCTGTTTCAGTGTTTGATTCCCCAGCCTTAAAGGCAGGAGATGAGGGGAGTGCACAGCTTTGACCTCCGACTGAACTGAGATTCTCTGATAGATTGTTCAAAACTATTTGTAACTGGAGGTGTCTCCTGCAGGATGTGAATGCACAAACTCTTTTCACAAACTGTTCAACGTAAATGTCAATTTTGAATTAATTGGCCAGGCTGTAGGACTACATCAGAGTGTACATTTGTTATGTTTCAGTTCGATACTTTTTAAAAATTTCCACGGAGCATTAGAATCGAAAGAGATGAATTTATTAAATGAATTGATTAATGAAGATCGCAGTCTCTGACGGAATCTGGTTGATTTATTTCTGTTGTCTCTAGCCTCCTGTCAGACACTGGAGACCCTGCGCTGATGCTGGGATCTCCACACTGTCACTTCATTTGGCTAGCTCCTGGTCCGCCAACACCCAGTCCACCCTCAGTCGGTCAGAAAGTGTCGGACGCTGATAGACCGTAAACCTGACGCATGGGAAGCGTCACTGAAGGACGGCAGTATCTGTGCTGGAATTATCTGTTGTCTCAGTTTGCAGGAGTGATCCGAATCGCAATGGGAGCAGTGTGAAGAGATGAGTGAGGGGAAGCGGTGGCTGGCTGCGAGGAATTCCGTGCCCATTGCTGGGAAGGAAGCTTCTCTCCCAATGAAGAGGCTCAGCAGTAAGGAACCGTACCCACCTCCGTATGGACACTATTCCCCGTAAGTTCAATCAAACCGCTGCACACCTCCACAGCGATTCCCTCCAGAGAACAGCCCTCTGGCTCTTTGCTAGTTTCAAGTTGGAATTGTTTCTAAAGTGTGTGGATCAGTTCATATATTTCATACTGAAGGAAATAACTGGGAAGTTGCTAACTTTTGTTCTGGGATATCAATGATTTTGTGGTTGCCTTTAGAATGTGGTTCACAGGCGGAATTTGAAATACTGCCTGATATTTATGTTGCTGTATTGTAATCATGTAGCTCCGTTATGTTTTAATAATTTATTGGGAAGCAGAAAGGTCTCCTCTCAAATCAGCTGACAAGGTCAGCGACTATCTCTGGTAGTTTTAAAGACGGGGTCAAATAGCGGAATTTTACAGCGCTCACCTTTCCCCGCACACTGTTTCAGAAACACCTCTCTTCGGTTTAAACTCAGCGACAGTCACTTGCTGCTGGGAACCCTGCAACCCAAACGCTTGTTATTCCTGACACTTCCACCTTGAAGGTTCTTACAAACACCGTCTCACCTTGAATTTTAACAGATTGTTCGATAAAGTTTGCGGTGGAGGTGGCTGACATGTTCCCGGAGATATTTTAGATTATTTTGGAAGGAAGGCTATTTCTGTCGGTTACAGTAAGAACTATAGGAAAAGGAACTTATTTTCCTTTTGGCGTTTTTTTTTTATGGTTAACATTCCAGTCTTTTGAGCAGCAGAAAGTTGGTCCTTGCTGTTCCTGACCGGAGTTTACTAACTCAGTGAGTGTTCTCTTGTTTCCAGCGACTGGGTAATCCCTGGGTAGATTAAACTCTCACTCACACTTCCGCAGCAATTTAAATTTCGATAGTCCTTTTTCTCTGCATTAGTACAAATTCGTATGGAAAAGGGGAGATGCTTTCCTGTTCCTCTTTATCCTGAGGCTTAATCTGGGGACACAATCATCTTCCTCCAAATGTCACACATTGTGAAACTTTGCAATAATCCTTGTGCATTTGCCTGAGTCTCCTTCCCACCGTTTTTCAGTGAATCTAACCAAAGCTGTGTCTGGGTAATAAGCCATTGGGGATAGGAAACCAGACCAAGCCGACAGACTCCTTGGGGAGTGGGAGTATGGACCAATGGCCTGAGAGTTAGTGAGAATCACACCAGCTTCCTCTTTTACACACACAAACACACACACACACACGTTCTCACGCAGGCACACACGCACACTCTCTCACACACGCACACACACTCTCAAACTCACACACACACACACTCGCACTCACACACACTCTCAAACTCTCACACGCAAACACACGCACACTCTCACACACGCTCACACTCGCACACACACTCGCACACACACACTCACACTCACACACACACACTCACACTCTGACACACACACACTCACAGAGACACACACTCACATACACATACACTCACATACACATACTCTCACATTCACACACTCACGCACACACACTCACGCACACACATTCACATTCACACACACACACTCACATCACACACAATCTCACACACACACACTCTCACACACCCTCTCTCACACACACACTCACACTCACACACACACACTCAGGCTCTCACACTCACACACAACCACACACATTCTCTCACACACACTCACACACACACACACACACACACTCACACTGTCTCACACACACATTCACACTCACACACACACACTCTCACACTCTCT
>NW_025981526.1:0-5300 GCF_021869965.1 Rhincodon typus | reverse complement strand
CTTCCTGCTCCTATGATGCTGCTTGGCCTGCTGTGTTCATCCAGCTCTACACCTTGTTATTTCAAAATATAGCTGCTTTCTTTGCTGTTGTCAACAGGAAGGCAAAGTTAGCGACACATTTGAGACTGTTACTGCCCTATCCACCACTTGCGATAAACATGAGTATTGACCTTGCTGAGGATAGTCTTAAGTGTGCTTGTGGTAGTGCCCCACCTATGAGCCAGGAGGCTCAGGTTCAAGCAGCAACTGCTCCAGAGGTATGGAATAATATCTGAATAGGTTAATTAGAAAATATTTAAAGGATACAGGTAGTTTTCCTATAACGCGATATTGCGTTCTTGTGTAATATTGTGCTATAGAAAATCATGCTATAGAAAACTACGTTTTGGGGAAATTACTATACCAGTACAGCAGAAAGTTTGCATTATTCAAACAGCACCCACTAGTCATCAATCGCATTACAGCTAATTCATGTTAACGAAACACGTGTAATAGCAGAACTACCTGTAGTCAAATCTTAATCTTACATTAGTTCAACACTAAATGAGGTTTTTCATCTGTGCTGAACATTTCTCATCTTCTAAGTCTTTGTAAACTTCTCACTAACATTGTTTATTAAATATGTAAAAGAAAACTAGCCTTTCTTCTTTATAGCTATTAAGTTTGTTCAGTAGCTGAACTTAATTTTATGAGAGAATTTGCTCGATAGCTAAACAATTTGATATCTCCTCAGTGCAGGAAAGCAGTTCTTCGACTTTCAGCCTGTAATAGTACTTCTTGAAGATTTATATATATTTGCTTATCAATGTTGCAATGAGGCACAATCAGCCAGAACAAAGTGAGAACAGTTAGTTAGAAATGTGGATGTTGTGAATTGTTTCAACTATAATAAACCTATTTATTTGGATTACAATCAATTTGAAGATAAGTCCAATATAAGCAAAACACAGTGCTCATTGATTAGCCCCACCACCCTGCATATTCTGCACATTTTTTCCACCAATTTTAATTATATTGTACTTTTAAAAAAAGCATGTTTGAAGAAGACAACTATCAGACTATTAACTGATACATTGAAGTAACTGCTACAAGTGGAATGATACGGCATGGTGGAACAAATTGCATTTATATCTGCATTAAACATTACATTTGATTTACAGTTTGATAATAATTAAGAACACTTGCAACCTGTGAGGGCTTGGAATCAAAAACAGCATATTTGGAAGTGGAGAGGAATAGAAAACAGGAATAAGCCATTGGCCCTTTGAGCTGACTCTGCCTCTCAGTATAATCATGGCTGATCATCCTACTCAGTACCATATTCCTGCTTTCGCCTCATACCTTTTGATCCCTTTAGCTCAAGAACTTTTTCTAACTCTTTCTTGAAAACATTCAATGTTTTGGTCTCAAACTCTTTCTGTGGCAGAGAATTCCACATGCTAAATACTCCCTAGGTGAAGAAATTTCTCCTCATCTTTGATCTAAATGGCCTACCCTATATCCTTAAACTGTGACTTTTGGTTCTGAACTCCTCAGTCATCAGGAACATGTGTTTTCCCTATCTTGTCCTGTCAGAATTGTATAGGATTCTCTGAGATTTTCACCTCATTCTTCTAAACTTCAGTGAATATAGCCCTAATCGATCCAGCCTCTCTTTATATGTCAGGCCTGCCATCACAGGAATCAGCTGGATGAACACAAGCAGCATCAGAGGAGCAGGAAAGCTGACGTTTTCTGAATTTTCTGAAGAAGGGTCTACGCCCAAAATGTCAGCTTTCCTGCTCCTCTAATGCTGCTTGGCCTGCTGTGTTCATCCAGCTCTACACTTTGTTATCTCAGATTCTCCAGCATCTGCAGTTCCTACTATCTCTCTCCATCACAGGAATCAGTCTGGCAAACCTTTTGCTGGACTTCCTCCATAGCCAAATCGCCCTCCCTCAGATAAGGAGACTAAAACTGCACACATACTCCAGGTGTGATCTCAACAATGCCCTGTAGTATTGTAGCAAGACATCCCTTCCCCTGCACTCAAATTCTCTCACTATGAAGGCCAACACACCATTTGCCTTCTTCACCAGCATGCTTACTTTCAGTGACTGGTGTACAAGCGCACTTGGACTTCCTTCATGCTACATGAATTGTTGGTAACTGGTCGCCAGTCTTCTAACGTCCTACCAGAAGACTACATATTATATCTGTTTTTACTTTATTATCATCTTAAACCTATTAATTGACATTATTTATTGTAGATCTCATAACACCTCCCCCTTCCCAATCTATAGCCATTCAGATAACAATCTACCTTCCTGCTTTTGCTACCCTTACATTTATCCACTTTATACTTCATCTGCCATGCATTTGCCCACCCTCTTAACTTGCCCAAATCACATTGAAGCATCTCTACATCCTTTTCACAGTTCACCTTCTCACTCAGCTTTGTGTCATCTGTAAAGTTGGAAATATTACATTTAATTCCCTCATCTACATTTTTAATATATATTGTGAATAGCTGGGACATAAGCACTGATCCCTGTGGTACCCAACAATTCACTGGCTACCACTCAGAAAATGATCTGACACTGTTTCCTGTCTGCTATCCATATCAGTACACAACCTCTGATTCCCTGTGCTATAATTTTACATGCTCATCTCTTATGTGGGACCTTATTGAACACCTTCTAAAAGTCCAAGTAAACCATATCTGCTGGTTACCCCTTATCAACTCTGCCAGTTACATTCTCAAAAATTTCCAACTGATTTATTTGTCAAGTCTAATTTCTCTTTTGTAGATCCATGTTGACTCTGTCCTATCCTACCACTGTTCTGTGATATTTCCCACCAGGCAGTCAACCAAATGGCCTAGATTGTTGAGAAGAAAGATGAACATCAGACTAATATCCCAGACTAAGACGGTCACCATTCCAACTTTGTTCAATGTGACAATAGCTGACAGTTGTCAGCAGTAGCTGGAGAGGTCTTTCTATTTAACCCCTTTAAGAATCTGCTCTTTCTGGTTGGTTGTGGTGGCTCTGTGCAGTGAAGGGGAAGGAATTTACACCCGATAGCAGCTTTATGAGGAAGCTATCTATTATTTTATATCCAGATATGGTTACAGGAATTAAGGTGGGTGGAGGGTTAGAGTAGCTGGACCAAGTGGCTACATTTGCACTGCAAATTCTGTGTAATTCCTTGGCAACAATAGAAGCTGATCAGGATTCCCATTTAGACATAAATGATACTGTTATCTTATGTAAGGACTAGATGAGAGAATTGATTGGATTTATGCGACAAGCTTCATACAAATCTTTGTGTGATTGATTTTATACCACTGCAAAGAAATGCAGTATAAATAGAACTGAAGTCACATGTCTTTTCTTTCTTTCTGCAATATTCCTTAGGGAATATTTCCAAAGGGAAATATATTCATTTTGTGAAAAAAGACTGGAATATATTATTCTACTCTATTGTACAATTACTGCATTTCCATTTAGAGAGCTAGTTGAGCGAAAACTGTTAAAGCACAGATCCCTGAACATAGAAATTAGATGCATCTGCAAAATGGAGCAGCTTTCTAAACAGAGTAGTAACAGGAATTTTAAGAGTTCAGGAATTCAGGATAGAAAGAAAAGGAAATGCAAAGTAACATAAACCGAGGGGGCAACTGTAAATATACAAATACAAAACAACCTTAAAAGAGATAAAATTAAAATGAACTAAGTAGCAGACACTAACATGAAAAGGATCAGGGTTTTATTAAATTAATTCTACATAAATGAAATGTTAATTAATAGGTTTAAGATGATAATAAACTAAAAACAGATATATAGCCTGCAGTTAGGATGATCGGAGACTGGAGTTACCGGCAATTCATGTGCTATGAGTGAACTCCAAATGTCCTGCATATTCAAAGATTCAGGAAGTGCCTCCAGGCAGTGGAAAATGTCCTGAAAGAGGTCATCTTGCATTTCTTGAAGAGAGTGAGTGAGTCAAAGTGTGTGCGTGTGCGTGTGTGCTTGAAGACACACAAGTACAAGAATTCTGAAGGATGATTAACTCTGAAACATTTACCTTTGGCCAAGCTTTCAGTCACCTTTGCTATTATTCCCTTATGTCTCTCACTGACAGTGCTGCGAAATGAAGGTGATACTTGCCATAGAATACAGCCCATGGCTAGCATTTGCTCGTAGAATATTTTAAAATTGTGAGGCTGTTGTGCTGTAGCTACCATACAGACCTGGCCAATCAGCAAACCATTCCACCCTTTACCATCTGCCAAGGGCATGGGAAGGAATTGTAGGTTTGTAATAGCCTGTTCAATCATGTTATGAATGTACTTTGCCTGGATTACAAAGTCCTGGAGTAGGACCCTAACCTGGAGTGGTTGGCTGGGAGGGTATGATGCAAACCACTGTGCCACAAGATCTCACATTTTCTCATGTAGGTGACCACCTATCTTCAATACAGAAAGCTTATACTTCAATGATTACTCACTCCCATTAACTCCTGTGTGTTGATACCAGATTAAAGTGAGAATTGTGCTCTTATAAAGTACCTTTCAGCAATAAAGGATGTTCTAAAGTACTTTAACACCCATTCAAGTACACTTGAAGTAACACTTAAAATATATTAATAAAACGTATCCTATCAGACAGTAGATTGCACAATAATGCGCTAAATTAGATGTGTTCTGTTTTCGCACAGCAGTTTAATTAAATTGTGAACAAGAAGTTCAATAAGCTCAAAAGATCACCAAGAACAACATTTTTGTTCGTTAAAATTTTTAATTAGCTAGCACAATGCAGCTGTTAATCAAGTTTTCAATACTTTCAGGTGTTGGTGATGGCCTAGTAGTATTATCATTAGACTATTAATCCAGTAAACTAGGTATTGTTCTGGGGACCCAGATTCAAATCCCATCACAGCAGAAGATGGAATTTGAATTGAATAATAATCTGGAATTAAGAGATTAATGATGACCATGAAACTATTGTTGATTGTCAGGAAAACCCATCTGGTTCACTAGTGTCCTTCAGGGAAGGAAATCTGCCATCCTCACCTGGTCTGACCTACTTGTGTCTCCAGACCCATAGCAATGTGGTTGACACTTAACTGTCCTCTGGGCAATTAGGAATGGGCAATAAATGCTGCCTAGCCAATGACATTCATATCCCATATGAAAAAACAACTTTACAGATTTCCTGGATAGTAGGAACTGTAGATGCTGGAGAATCTGAGATAACAAGGTGTAGAGCTGGATGAACACAGCTGGCCAAACAGCATCAGAGGAGCAGGAAGGCTGA
>NW_025981525.1:0-5301 GCF_021869965.1 Rhincodon typus | reverse complement strand
CTTCTTCATTTCTGAAGAAGGGTCTAGGCCTGAAACGTCAGCCTTCCTGCTCCTATGATGCTGCTTGACCTGCTGTGTTCATCCAGCTCTACACCTTGTTATCTCATTTTCCTAGCTACCATCAATTCTCAGGAAGGGTCACTGAACCTAAAACGTTAACTCTGATTTCTCTCCACAGATGCTGCCAGACCTGCTGAGCCATTCCAGCAATTTCTGGTTTTGTTCCCCATTTTTCAACATTTGGCCCATATCCCCCAAACCCTTCCTGTTCATGTAGCCATCCAGAGGCCTCTTGAATGTAGATTTATTAGAGATTGTTACATTGAAATAGTGCTGAAGCATGAGTTGGAATTATGTTGTATTGAAATATTTTCTCTGTGCAAAATGTTTTAAAAATATAAAGTATATGGTTTTGTACAGTTCTAGTTTCTTATCAAAAGTATTTAAAATAAAAATATTGCAAAATTGTACAGTTTGCAAGTTAATGACTGTGAGGAGCTAAAAGATGAAGTGTAGAAAAGTGTATACAATAAAAACTTGCTGAATGCCATTATAGGTTTTAGACCCATCGAGGCAGGGATTAAGGGTGAAACAAAGAGCAGAAAATGTCAGAAATTCTCAGCATCATAGAAATGGAGTAAGCACCTGATGATTTCAACTGTCATATTTTGACTCATCCTCAGATTAACAAAGAGAATGCTGAAGAAACTCAGCAGGTCTAGCAGCATCTATGGAGAGAGAAAAACAGTGTCAATGTGTCAAGTCCAGTTCTATTGTACCAGACTCGAAACATTAACTCTGTTTCTCTCTCCACTGATGCTGCCAAACCTGCTGAGTTTCTCCAGCATTCTCTGTGTCTGTTTCAAATTTAAAGCACCTACAATATGTTGCTTTTATTCAAATCAACAGCAGCTCCAGCGATTTGTCTCTCTCCAGGCACCTCCAGTTTATTAACTTTCCAAACTACTTGCTGTATCTGTACCTGTACCTTTTACAATCCATGCACCAGGACGTCCAGATCCCTCTGCATCTCAGAGCTCCAATGTCTCTTGCCATTTTGAAAAGAAGCATTTTATCTAAATCATTGGTTTCATGGGGAAAGATGTCTAGCTTGTCTGTCCTGAGTTGCCGAGTGGAGGGAGGAGATATGTCTTGTATCAGATCAACGTGAGTATATTGATGTAATTTGTTAAATACTTCAGGACTCAGGGCCACAACAGGACTGTGGGCTGGGTGTCATCTTCCACCTGCAGAGTGGATGACCACATCAACCATGCCCAGTGTGGGCTCAGGGAGTCTGGTGCCAGGGGTTTCTACTGTTGGCACAACAATGTAAATCTTTCATTGAGTGGCATTATGCCCACTTCCATGATTGTGGGTTCAGGACAGACTGACTGTGGAGAAGGAGAATTATCTTCTGGCTTAGGCTTGTTTCTAACACTGTTTATTATTTGTTAAGATTAGATACTGTAATGCATGGTCATTAGAGGTAGACCAGGCTCTAATCTTACTGTTACACTATTGAATGAATATTTCACAAACTCTACCACCTAATGCTGGTCTACTCACTTCTCTCCATGTGGTTCCAACATTCACGTGGCTAGACTTCAGGCTTCTGCTTCAATCACTTCCCCTTGACTCCACCCACACTATGCTATTTACACCCAGTGAGGAACAGTGCCATGACATCATCACAAGGTTGTCTCAGGGTCCTAAAGTCCAAACAGAATTTGGTGTTACCTACTTATGTTGCACTTGAAGCGGGATTGTAGATGGAAGATTGATGATAATCTGCACTTGGGGTCTTTGCTGGTGTCAGTTCATCAACATGTCCAGTCAACATCACTAAGAAAATGATCAAATGTCCAAATGTGGGCTATGAAAAGCTCTAAAGCCCTGCACATGTTCAATTAAATATAAATTATGACAGAGTTAGCTTCATTGAAGCATGTTAAGAAACAATTAGCTGCAATAATTTGGGGGAGTGTTCATTGATCAGGATAGATGAATCACAAGGAGCCAAATAACACTCTCATCTGTAAGCATCTTGTCATTTTGAGTTAACTCCAGAGCAGAGAACAACACATGAAGCTTTCTAGTACAGAACTAATATCACGCCTGACTTTAGTCATACCATTAACCTATTACACTTCAGAATAATTTGCTATTCAAAGTACATTTCCTGTTAGGAATATTTCTATTTGAAATGCTCCAGCATTGTAAATGTCGATTATTTCCACAAAGATACAATTGCGTACAGAATTAATTAAAATAACAAAACCTGTTTTAATTTATGTAAGTATGTCAGGCAGTCTTAGATTGAACCCTGCACACAAAACCCAGACTGCAGCTGCTGCCTCCTATGGGCAGAGTGATGAAATACAATCTTCTGTGGCCATTTGTGCTGTTCTGGGTGACAGCTACAACATGGAACATAGCTAGGGAACTGCAACCTTCAGGGCTGTGGCATTTTCTATCTGCTACATCCAATCCTGTCCCCAAACAAGGACACAGCTTGCTGCGGTGTTTGCACTAGGTTACCCAGATCAAGTGAAGGGTTAGTGAGCAATAGTTGAAGGGTCAGGAGCAGTTTTAGTTGGTAAATTGGAGGCACTAGAAGCAAGGATTGCTACCTCTGAGCCTCTGGTCAGTTTGTACTTAGGAGCAGGAGAGGAACCTTCTTCCTGAGAAAGACGCTGCTGTTACTGTCTCAAACCAAGGGAAGTCCCAGGAGACAGTAGATGCAGGTAACTGTTGGGATTAGGGCTGAGGATAACCCCAGACAGTTTGGAGGCTTTCATCTTGTGCTCACAGCAAATATTGAAAGCAACTTAAAAATTGAAGAAATAGGAGGAGGAGTAGGGTCACTCAGCGTCTTGAGCCAGCTCTCTCAATCAACGTGAAATTGGTTGGTCTAATATTTTGACAACATTTCCTTGCACTATCCCATATCTTTCGATGCTTTTGGTCTTTCAAAAACTATTAATCTCAGTCTCAAACAGACTCAACGGCTGACTCTCCACAGCCCTCTGGGGTACAGGATTCCCGAAACTCACCAGTCTCTGAGAGATGAAAATCCCCCTCATCTCCAGTCCAAATGGCCTGTCCTTTACGCTGAGATGGTGCCCCATGGTTCTAGTCTTCACCCCCAGCCGAGGGTGTGGTATCTCCCACCAACTCCTACCTCATCCACCCTGAATATTCCATCACCTCTCATTCTTCTAAACTCCAGGGATTAAAGACCCGGTCCACCACGTTGTTTCTCCTCAGCTGATCCTTCACTCTCTGGCATTAGTTCCATGGTCCTCTCTTGCAGTCCCTTAATGGCAACATCTTAACATTGGAAGGAGAGAAACGCTCCATCCTCAGCTCCTGGAGTGATCGCATCAAGGCTCTATATAATTACGGTAAGTCATCCTTGCTCTTATACTCAAATCCCTTTGTAAGAAAGGCCAACATACCATTTGTCTTCCTCACTGTTCACTGAACCTGTATGCTAACTTTAAGTAACTCATGAACAAGGATACCCATTCCATTTGAAGGGCGACATTCCCCAGTCCCTCACGGTTTACAAAGTACTCTGCAATTCTGTTTCCCCACCAAAGTGGATATTCTCACATTTCTCCACATTGTATTCCACCCACCAATATTTTTGGTTACTCGTTTATCTTCTCTAAATCCCCTGGGAGTATCTTTGTGTCCTTCCCAAAACTCCTTCTTATTTGTTAATGGGACATGGGGGTTGAGGGCTGGGCCAGCATATACTGTCTGTCCCTAGTTGCCCCCTTGAGAAGGTGGTGGTGAGCTGCCCTCTCGAACCATTGTAGGTTGACCCACAAGGTCTTGCGGGAGGGAATTCCAGGATTTTGACCCAGCGATGCTGGAGGAGCGGTGATATATTTCCAACGCAGGATGGTGAGTGGATTGAAGGGGAACTTGCAGGAGGTGACTTTCCTGTGTTTCTGCTACGCACATCCTTTGAGATGGAAGTAGTCATGAGTTTAAATGATGCTATCTAAGGAGGCTTAGCATAAATCCAGTCTTCTATCGAACTTGGATATGTTATATACAATGCCCACATCCAAATCATTGTTACGATTATAAACAGCTGTGGCTCAAGCACTACTTCTTGCAATATCCCACCAGTCACAGCCTGCTAAGCTAAAAATGACTTTATTCTTTCTTACTCTATTCTATCATTAACTAGTTCCCAATCCACGCCAGTATAATACTCCAATCCTGTGTGATCTGATATTGCTTACTCACTCTTGAATGGGAATTTATCAAAAGCTTTCTGAAAATCAAAATGTACTGCATTCAACTGGTTCCCCTTCTCTATTCTGATAGTTTTCGTCCTCAATAAATTCCAACAAGTTTGTGAAAATTATTTCTCCTTCATAAATCCATATTGACTCTACTCAAATTTGCTGTTATTCTCTAAGTGTCCTGTTATCACATGCTTTATTATAGATTCTAGCATTTCCCCGAGGACTGATTTCTGAAGTGGGGTTACATTTTTGAACTTCTAACCTGGAGGAACTATATCAGAGTCTGCAGATGTTTGGAAGATGACCACAAATGTTTCCACTTCTTAGAACTATCAAATACAGAGATCCAGGGGATTCAGTTACTTCAAATCCCACTAACTTCTCTGGTACTTCTACTTTACTAATATTAAGGTCTTGAATTGTCAAATATTTCTGAGAGATTTTTAATAATTTCCTTGACAGACAGAAACTGCTGAATTTTACATTGTTTTGGTCAAGTGTCAGTTACGAGGATCTTTCTGGAGGGTTTCTTGCCATGAGTCCTAGCAAGGTCTCTCGCTGTACCTTCCCAAACTCACCTTAATAACCACCCACCCTGGCCCTACATTGTGACTTTCACTCGAGTCTAGCCCCATTCTGTCATTGTCGTTTCTGGAACAACTGACCACCCAGCGGTGGACACGAAAGAAGTCACACCCCTGGCACCCGCCTCATCTTTCAAAGGCCCCTATGCACCCGGATGAGTGTTGGTATCCAGCGCTGCCCCCCACTGGCAATGTGCTTGCATGTAGCTGTGAAGCTGCACTATCCATAGCACAGACCTGGCATTACTGACACTCTCTTACCCTGGTCACTGTTTAACCACCAGGCCCCAGGTCTACGTGTCCATAGCTGCATCCTGTCTTAACACTGAATTAAAATAAAATACCACCAAGGCTGAAAATCTGAAATTAAAACAGAAATTGCTGGAGAAACTCAGTGGCCCCAGAAGCCTCTGTGGAGAGAGAAACAGAATTAATGTTTTGAGTCTGAT
>NW_025981524.1:0-5301 GCF_021869965.1 Rhincodon typus | reverse complement strand
TACACCTTGTTATCTCAGATTCTCCAGCATCTGCAGTTCCTACTGTATCTGAACCGGTTTAATACGGGTGGCTGTTGAATGTGGTGAGTACTGAGGAGGGTCATAGACACCGCCCACTGTGTTGACATCATATGGAACTGTTGGTAGAACTGTTTAGAATCTCGAAGGACTTGAGACCTAACATCTGGTCCTCCTCAAAGTCTCCAAATGATGTCTGTCATATCAATGTAAGCTGTAACTAGTTGCTAATTTGCATTGAACTGTATTTTAACTGCACGGCACTCTTCTAGTTAGACCACCGAGTGGTTTTCCTCGACCAAACTAGACCGATCACCTCCCCCACCCCCATAATTTCCTACACTTAAAGAGGATGGTGCCTGCCTGAGCAGCAGCTCCATAAAATGTAGTGAGCAGCAAGCCCACACGACAGTGGCCTTTGCTTTTTCAGTAGGCACTATCTGAGCAACAGGAGAAACGTCTGTGCAGACCCTCAAGTATGCAAAGTGCTCTGTTTCAGGATCTTGGATAGCAGTTTCCTGCTGCATCAGCAATTCCCTAACAATCAGTGTGCAATTACCCTGAAAAGTCGAGATGCTGGATCCAATTTGTTTTTCACCAAGGGGAACAAGAAAACTGTCCCTTGTTTTGTATCTATACTGAGGTGTACAGAAAAACATGTCATCCTCGTTGATGCCCATGAGACTTTTCATCCCCAGCAATGTGGATATTGAACACTTTATATAAAGCTTCTACTTTCTGAGGATTTAACCCGTTTATTAGCAATAACCAAAAGTGCTACCTCTCTAAGAGTCTTCAGCGATTTTACCTTGCGACTTGTTTGGGCTTAACCTTGTATGACAAAATCTTCTATCTAATGCTTACTCACCCATCACAAATGGAAGATTCAGCATAAAGAGGAACTTTGGCATTTCTTGGCATGTAATACTTCTACAGTCGATGAGATGTTGCTTCAAATTCCAGAGAATGCCTTGAAGGGGAAGCATGAATGAGCCCACAAACAGCCCCATAATTCAATGCTATTTGGAAAGTCGCCCCCATAGTCCCAGAGGACCATTGGGCTGCTCTCTCATAGAAAGAAAGGCGACTGGTGGTGAGGGCCACCATGCCTCAGGTAAGGGGTGAGGTCAAGAAGGTGGAATTTTCATGAGGACCTCAGCCAATGTGGGGATTGAACCATGTGTGGTTGGCATCAACCTGAACCACAAACCAATTGTCCAGCCAATTGAGCGCAAAATATGCCAAGGCAGTATCATCAAGGACAATTTGTGCCCTGGTGACAAATGCATACATGAATAACTCACACCTATGATGTTATCAGGAGAAATTAGTTTATGCCATAGAATGAAAGAAAGCTGGATTAGAACAACCCCTAGTACTGAGGCTACTGTTTGAAACAGTTGCCTATATCAGTCAGAGATGAGGAGAATGTTTTTTTTTCTCAGAGTCATGAGTCTTTTGAACTTTCTTCCTGAAAAGAAGGTGAAAACAGAGACCTCCAATATTCTTAAGGTAGAGGCAGATAGATTCTTAACAAGCAAGGGGATGAAAGTTTATCAGAGTAAGCAGGAATATGGAGTAATTAGATCAGCTTTGGTCTTACTGAATGGTGAAGCAGGTTCAAGTAGCCAAATGGTCTATTCCTGCACCGAATTTGCATGTTCATAGTGGTTTCAATAAACGTCCAAGAGAATCTTATTTAGACATTACAAGCTGTGCAACAATAGCCATATCAACAGTTTGGAGGCTCCTTCACTTGATGGCATGTGGGCAGTCAATCAGCATAATTACATTTCGGGGAGAACGTATGCCAAATTCCTCACTGGCTCATGAGGACAGCCACAATTCAATTGACTGCTTGGCAATTCCCAATAGAAGGCGGTGAATAAATTCTGGGTAGAATCCACAAAATAAGGGTAAATCTGCCAAATTTACAACAACACTGAGTCCCTTGACATGTCTAGCCTGTCTTCTCTCTTCCAATGCCCTTGACATGCCACATGAAGTATTACATCAGGGGTCCTGTCAACGTACTGAATGTCATCTATTGGTTTGCCTTATTCACTGTTTACTATCTTCCCAGGATTATAGCAAAAGTTACTTCCAAGAGACACATAAAATCTGACCATATTTCAGCATGTACTGGAGCATGTGTACAACAGCAATGTGGAAGCAGTCTGCTGGTGACCATTGCCTCCCCTCCATTACATTCAATATCCTCATCACATGGTTTCCTTGTTTCGATTACAACTTTATCCGGGAATATTTCCACATCTCCACATGGCTCACATTTTCCAAACCATAATCCGACGAGAAGATCAGCAGTACTTAGCTTTCTGGAGAAGCTCATTGATCATTGAACATACTGGCCACAATGAGTACCAGGAAGTGTTAAATACTGGAAGACCATCTAAATATTTATTTTTAATTCATTCACAGGATGTGAACATTGCTGGCTGGGCCAGCATTTATGCCCTTCCCTAATTGCCATTGAGACGGAGGTGGTGAGCTGCCTTCTTGTAATTCTGCAGTCCATTTGCTGTACAAACAATGCTGTTAGGGAGAGTGTTTGACCCAGAAACAGTGAAAGAACAACGATATATTTGCAAGTCAGGATGGTCAAGGGCTGGGAGAGGAACTTGCAGTGTCCTCATGTATCTGTTGCCTTGTCCTTCTAAATGGGAGTGATCATGGGTTTGGAAGGTGCTGTCTGGAAACCTTGGTGAATTGCTGCAGTGCATCTTGTAGATGGTACACATTACTGCCACTAAAATAGGTGGTGAAGGGAATGTATAATAGTTCCTGACAACTGTTCTTGAGCTTGTTGAGAATTGTAGGAGCTGCACTCATCCAGGCAAGTGGGGAGTATTCCATCAATTGGTTGCGTATGCTGTCCCTTTGGGTTGTCACTTAGGTAATCTCTCTGGAACACATTATGCACTTGTACCTTCAAATCTGAGGTGACAAAAAACTTGCCACAGTTTAGATTCTTAACAGTGCATGATCGCTCACAACAGGGGCATGGCACTTCCTCTTCGTCAAGAGCTGTTAAATGACAGATGTAACTATAGCAAAACAGACAGTGGAAGCAGTATCATTGGCTGACTACATCACTTCCAAATACTGTTCTTAGAATTGCCTTTGTGGACATAAGCATCATCCTTACAAATTGCAACAGAAGCAGCACAGCAGCTGATGATTAACAACGTCTCATGGCGAACATCAAAACCAGCAACATTGTCTATTGTTATGTGGCTTTATGTCCAAACCTAAGAGTTTGGGTTCAAGACAGACTGGTTGAGGAGAAAGCAAGGACAAGATCTGCCTTCAGGCCTTGGCTTCTTTAGAAATCTGTTTATTATATTTTTTAATACTTATTGCAACCAATCATGATAATCTGAGATATAATAGGCTTTAATCTTACTGTTACTTTCTTGAAAGACTATAATCTATATGCACTTCTTTCTTCAAATCTAATCAAGGACATTTGTGATGCCACTTTTAGAATATTGCATTCAATCTGGTCTCCCTACTATAGGAAATATGTTGTGAAACTTGAAAGGATGCAGAAAAGTGCAGTGTTGGAGGGTTTGAGCTATAGGGAGAGGCTGAATAGACTGGGGCTATTTTCCCTGGAGTGTCGGAGGCTGAGGGGTGACCTTATAGAAGTTTATAAAATCATGAGAGGCATGGATAGGATGAATAGCCAAGGTCTTTATCCAAGGATAGGGAAGTCCAAAACTAGAGGGCAGAGGTTTAATGTGAGAGATGAAAGATTTAAAAGGGATCTTAGGGACAACTTTTTCACACAGAGGGTGGTGCGTGTATGGAATGAGCCGCCAGAGGCAGATAAAATTATAACATTTAAAAGGCATCTGTATGGGTACGTGAATAGAAAGTGTTTAGAGGGATAGAGGACAAATGCTGGCAAATGGGACTAGATCAGTTTAGGATATCTGGTCAGTGTGGACAAGTTGGACCAAAGGGTCTGTTTGAATGCTGTACAACTCTATGACTCTATAACACTGCCCACGCTATGCTATTTCTGCCTAGTTGATAGCATCTCTGGGATACCACCAAAAAGTTGCTTCAGGATTCTAAGGTTGTTAAAACAACACATTGCATCTGCAATATTGCTTTGAAACCCCAGAAAGATGTGTTCATGAAATGCTTCATTGAAAAGATTTTCTGCTATCTTCTCCCTAGCCTCAGCACATAGTCAACCCTCTTCATCTTCATGGTTGAGTTCTTGTGCAGTATCTACAAAGAAAAGCAGCGGGTGGATGTGAGACACCAGGATAATGTGTTCTCCATAAAGAAATGGGCTGCCTTGATTTCTTGCTAAGGCAAATCACTGTCATATGTTATTACATGCCGGTGGTTGAAATAACTTTAGCTGCCGGGTCCAACTGCAGGCACTCTGTTATATCCAGCTGGAAGATGGAAACTGCTGCACATCATTGTGTGTATATACTAACCATAAAGCCATGAAGAGTGATGTCAAGCAGTTTGACAACCTCAACCCTAACCCTCTTACGTGCCTCATTGCTGACCAGGTGTGTGAAATCGAATTGCATCCTATTGCCTGAGACAGAATTAAATCTAAAGCAGTATTCCTGTGTTTGGATCCTCTGATAGTAATCCTTCACACACTCCATTGTCAGTAAGAATTCTCCATGAAACCACACACCCCAGCATCCTGTTCAAGGGGGGGAATCAATGCACGTTTAGCAATGGCTGACTTATCTTTGGACGCTAATACGCTGTTCGTTCTTGGTGTCAGAGGCTCAAGCCTTTACAGAAGGATTGAGGAGATTACCGAAGGGCCTACACTGACTGGCCAAAACCCAGAACAACCTCATGTCACTGTACCTGCACTAAGATACCCATTACTTCAAGAACTGATGTTACTGTGCTACCACATGCCCACTAGTATGCCATCCCTCTGTTAACTGTGCTTGAATGTCCATTGTTTCATGTTCCTCTATCACTTTGCTGACCACGACCATTGCTGTGTGTGTGCGTCCTGCTGCCAGACATGCACTTTCTCACCATCTATAGAGAGAGTTGGTTTTGAACCAGGGTGCTTGAAACCTGAGGTTTATAGCTGTGAACATCATATCTTGCCACAAGTGCCATGGCTGGCCAAATTGAATCTCACTATGGGGGGCTCTGCCGAGGAGGGACACTGCAATGTCAGTGACTAAATTCCTCTGGGTTAATGTGCCAAATATATTTGAGGGTACAGGAAGCAATGAGCATTGACAAGGAAGGAAGATAAAA
>NW_025981523.1:0-5301 GCF_021869965.1 Rhincodon typus | reverse complement strand
ATCAACTTTTCAAAAAAACTCAGTTAAATTAGCGAGACGGGATCTCCATGCAACAAATCCATGCTGACTATCCCTGATCAATTCCTACCTTTCCAAGTGTTGATTAATCCTGTCCCTCCCAATTTTTTTTCGATAATATCACTGCGTCAGACTAAATGACACCCAGCCAGTGAGACCCAAGTCCCACGAGTGAATAAAGAAACTGCCTTGAATGGGACTGGTCACATTCAGGTCAGACCAGGGACCCTAAAGGACAATAGAGAACTGGTCAGGGTCTTCAAAGGCATAGCCACATTTCCAGGTGCTATCTGTCTTGTCTTTCAGTTTTAGAATCTCCCACAGTGGGATATAAACTCCTGAGTGTTATATTACTCAATGTGATAACTGCTAGGGTAACATGGCCAAACTTTCGGTAGAAATGTACAAATGCAAGACTTTTTAACGAAGTGCATTGTCCTGTTTTGCAAACACATAGGCCACAATTCTGTTTAAAGGCTTTCAGCAACTACTTCCTATATCAGAATACATGGCATTGTATCGAGAACTCCACACAGTATCCAGCAAGGTCCAGTCTAAAAAGCTGGTGAAATACAGGGGATTAAATGAGGTAACTAGCAAAAGAACAATCAGCTCTGTTCATCAATAACAGAAAAAAATCACTCAACTAAATGATTTTAAGACCATAGGACGTAGGAGCACAACAGATCATTCAGCACATCAAGTCTGCTCTGCTACTCGGTGTGACTTTGGCAGCTCTGACAATCCTCAACTCCACTTTCCTACCTTTTCCCCATAACCCTCGACTCCCTTACTGATTAGAAATCTGTCAACTGCAGCCTTGAATATACTTAAAGGTCTAGCCTCAACTGCCTTCTGCAGTACATATGAAATGCAACGTAACAATTCACAGCTTTAAAAGTGTGAAATGATTCATTTTGGAAGGTCGAATTTGAATGCAGAATACAGGGTTAATGGCAGGATTCTCCGCAGTGTGGAGGAACAGAGGGATCTTGGGGTCCACGTCCATAGATCCCTCAAAGTTGCCACCCAAGTTGATAGGGTTGTGAAGAAGGCGTATGGTGTGTTGGCTTTCATTGGCAGGGGAATTGAGTTTAAGAGCTGCGAGGTCATGCTGCAGCTCTATAAACCTCTGGTTAGACCACACTTGGAATATTGTCAGTTCTGAGGAAGGGTCACCGGACCCGAAACATTAACTCTGTTTTTTGCCTTCACAGATGCTGCCAGACCTGCTGACCTTTTCCAGCAACTTTGTTTTTATTCCTGATTTACATCATCCGCAGTTCTTTCGGTTTTTACTTGGAATATTGTGTTCAGTTCTGGCCACCTCATGACAGGAAGGACGTGGAAGCTTTAGAGAGAGTGCAGAGGAGATTTACCAGGATGCTGCCTGGACTGTAGGGCAGGTCTTATGAGGAAAGGTTGAGGGTGCTAGGGCTTTTTTCATTGGAGCGAAGAAGGATGACAGGTGACTTGATAGAGGTTTACAAGATGATGAGAGGCATAGATAGAGTGGATAGTCTGAGACTTTTTCCCAGGACGGAAATGACTATTACGAAGGGGCATAATTTTAAGGTGATTGGAGGAAGGTATAGGGGAGATGTCAGAGGTAGGTTCTTCACACAGAGAGTGGTGGGCGTATGGAATGCACTGGCAGCAGTGGTAGTGGAGTCAGATACTTTAGGACATTTAAGCGACTCTTGGATAGGCACATGGACAATAGTAAAATGTAGGGTATGCAGGGTAGATTGATCTTGGTAGGATAATAGGTCGGCACAACCTCGTGGGCCGAAGGGCCTGTACTATGCAGTACTGTTCTATGTTCTATGTCTAAATAATGATTAAACCATGTGGTAAACAATCCAACACAAAAACCTCTCTCGATCGGTTTATTAGAATGTTGGGAGGGAATATCCCCCAATTAAAGCAGACAGGAATCCTCTCAATATCTTTAAAGTTGCAAATTGGACTGTATCCATTGATTTGTCTGCTCCCCCAGACACCAGGACCTGAGGACACAGCCTCAGAGTGAAGGGGGCGACCCTTTAGGACTGAGAGGAGGAGGAATTTCTTCAGCTGGAGAGTGGTGACTCTGTGAAACTCATTGTTGCAGACAGCTGTGGAGTATTGAGTGTATCTAATACAGAGATAGATAGGTTCTTGATTGGTAAGGGGACCAAGGGTTCGTGGGAGAAGGCAGGAGAATGGAGTTGAGAAACACATCCGCCATGATCGAATGGGTGGAGCAGACTTGATGGGCTGAATGGCCTAATTCTGCTCCTTTGTCTTATGGTCTTATGGACTCTTCTTCAGATTTGACACAATGCTGGTTTTCCAATTCTGAAGAACATATGCAATTTGAAAATTTGATGCTGTTTCTGTCTCCACAGATGCTGCACTCCAGCACACTCTGGTTTATGGCTTGCATCAATGCTGTTCAGGTTTACAGACTGTGAGTGGAAAAGGCACATTCTCTCGTGTGTTTTTGCATAGAATTGACTCCCTGAAATGTAGTTCGGGGGCCTCAACGTCGTCATTTTCGATGGGGGGGGGGGGGATGTTTATTCTGCACACTCAGCGAAAACAATGGTCTTTACTGTCTTGGTCTCCCAATTGACAGTGCCTGAGGTAGAATCTCTATAACAGGAAATGGAACTCCTGCAAGAACACTGTAGGCAAATCTCCTCATCAAACACACCTAAGCTGTTTGAGAAATCATCTTTCTTTATTGTTTACTGTCAAAGTGATTAATTAATTTACAGCCGAACAAAGTAACATTTTTAAATTTAAACACATTGATTGAGGTGTTTCATCTACAAGTAAGATTGAAACTTTCAGGGGCTGCCCTGGAGCGTCTAGGAATTTTAAAAACAGGGAGCATTAAAAAGATCAGGCATTTTACAAAAACGTATCAGAACAGCTTTGTCCAAACCGTGACTACAACCCCTCCAGCAATGACTTTCCTAAGTTTATGGCGCTACATAGACACATTTTTAATCAGGAAGGATATTGAGGATTAAGGGGAAAAGGCAGGAAAGTAGAGTTGAGGGTTATGGGATCAGCCACGATCCCACTGAATTTTGGAGCAGACTCGAACAAAATCCAAGGAACTGCGGATGATTGGAATCTGAAACAGTGACAGAGATTACTGGAGAAACTCAGCATCAGTGGAGAGAGAAAGCAGACTCAATGTTTCAGGTCCAGTGAGGTTGTTCCAGATGGAGCAGACTCAATGGGCTGAATGGCCTGCCTTGAGCCCTACGTCTTATAATCTTATAATAATTCAAGATGTCGCTACTTAACAATCGTTAGAAGTGTCAGCAAATGGAATCAAATGGCTGATTAATGGGCAATCAGCCATTTGATGGACTGAAGTGTTTCTAATTGGTATGGGAAGGTGGTGAAGATGCATGTGCCAGCTTGGTTGGTGTTGGGGAGCATGGGTGGGGGTGGTGTTGGCAATTGGAGGCAGGATGTCAAAGAACCTTCAGGAATTCCCTCTGAAATAACTCTTCAGAGGCCAGCATCCCACTATCAATCACCCTTTATTAACAAAATGCATAGCCTTTGACAACAGCACTGAGTCACGGTCCAATATCCTGGACACCCACTCTTTTATGTCAGCCAGGGCTCCCTGATGGGACCTGACCAATCTCTCTCAGAGCATGTTGTTCTCGTTAATTCAGCCTGCAGATCTCCTGGACTGTGGGCATTATACTGGGACCCCACATGCCTTGTCTTTAACGCACTGCAACTGTATAGGAAGGTGGAGAGTCAGTTTCCCAGATTCTGTACTCGTTCCACACACAGGGCAAGGCGAAGTCCAAAGTTTTATTTGTTCACTGTTGAACACACAGGAGAGGGCTGTGCAAACTCCCTTAATGGCTAACACTGGGAAAAGTCCAGCAGCACTGATCGCAAAATCAACCGACAAACTCCGAACAAAAACAAAGTTGCTGGAAAAGCTCAGCAGGTCCGGCAACATCTGTGGAGAGAAATCAGAGTTAACGTTTTGGGTCCGGTGACCCTTCCTCAGAACAGTCCAAAAATCTAAAATCATTCTGTCTGGCCAGTATAATGCCCACAGTCCAGGAGATGTGCAGGATGAATTAACTAGAACAACATGCTCTGAGAGAGATTGGTCAGGTCCCATCAGGGAGCCCTGGCTGACATAAAAGAGTGGGTGTCCAGGATATTGGACCGTGACTCAGTGCTGTTGTCAAAGGCTATGCATTTTGTAAATAAAGGGTGATTGATGATGGGATGCTGGCCTATCTATTTATATCAGTTCGAGCTCTTGTGAGTTTGTGAATCCCTGGTTAATTTAAAAAGGAGTTATTTGAGATTTTACTAGCTTGGGATATTTAAAGGGCTGTTGTTTCACAAGTTACTTAGCAAGTTTGTTCAGTGATAAAACGTGTGACGCATGACACTGTCACATGTTGCCAATATTCAGCTGTCAGCTTTTTCAGCTTTTAGTGCGTGTTAACGAGGCTCAAGTGCTAACACCTCTTACCTCTGAATCTGGCGGTTTCAATGCTCCAGACCCGCTCCAGGACCTGACCAAATATCAAAGCAAAACAACGAGCTGCCGATGCTAAAGGTCTCAAACAAAAACAGAAATTGCTGGAGAAACGCAGCAGGTCAGGCAGCATCTGTGGAGAGAGAACCAGAGTTAACGTTTTGAGTGTCACTGGACTGGAAGCATTAACTCTATTTTTCTCTGCACAGATGCCTCCAGACCTGCTGAGTTTCTCCAGCAATTTCTGTTTTTGTTCAAGGCAATATTGAAGGACGTGGCATTGTTCAAAGTGATCCCTGCATGAAGACATTTCAAACATCCCTCCCAGGTCCTGTGGCACAATCTCAATGAGCAGGGGAGCTCTGCCTGGGGTGCTGTCCCAATCATTACCCTTGAACCAACTTTGCAAAGATAGATGCCCCGCTTTTTACCAGGTGGGAGCTCGCTGGTACACCACATTACAACAGCACAGTGACCGCACTGACAATACTGCGTTCGGTGGACAGCACTTTGGGGCTGGCAGCATCAGTGGAAAGCTCTGAAGGCACTACAGAAATGCAAGTTTTCTTTTCGTGTTCCTACTGGGTCATTCCAATTTCTTGTCTCTGAACTACTGAGCAGATGAACTGGTTGATCTGTTCTGTGCCATTATAAGTGACCAGAGGGCAGTGCAAAATCACCACCGACAAGGTTTGTATAACCTGAAGCTGGCGTGACAAAGACACCACAAACACAGATCATCATTACACCCCAACACACAC
>NW_025981522.1:0-5301 GCF_021869965.1 Rhincodon typus | reverse complement strand
TTGTGTCAGGCCTGAGGCGAAGGTTAGGGTTAGGGTTTGGCCTGAGGTTAGTCTCAGAGGGCAGGCAAGGGTTAGCGTTGTCAAATGGTGCGCACTGAGGTATTGCAGCAGTGTCAGTGGGTCAGAACTGTGGGAGTGTATCAGTCATAGGGTCAAGACTGAGGCTGAGCCTTATTCTAAATTCTTATTGGAGGAGTGCTACGTAACGAAATCACATAATTTTTAAAAATGAGTCATCGGCTGAATGTGATTCTCTGACAATTGGTCTGAATCTCGGGTTAATGTTTTGGGGTAGGGTTATTTTTGGGGGCAGGGAGAAAGAAAGCAGCTTCGCATACCCAGAAACAGAACCAGACGGAGAGCAATTGCGTATTCTGCAGGAGACTCAGGATGTATTGTAAACTTAATAGGTCAAATAGTATTACAGATTTGTTTACAATTAAAGATTATTGCTCTGAGAGAATGCCTCATTGTCAGAGGGTCCGCTTGAGGCTGTCCCTCTATGTTGTAGTGTCAGTATTGAAGGAGTGCTCAATTGTCAGAGGATCACATTCAGCCGATGCCTCATTTTTAAAAAATATATGTAATTTAGTTATGTCGCACTCACCCAGTAAGAATTTAGATAAAGGCTCAGCCTCAGTCTTGACCCTATGACTGATACACTCCCAAAGTTCTGTCCCACTGACTCTGCTGCAATACCTCAGTGCGGACCATTTGACAATGAGGCACTGCTTCAGGACTGAAGCTCTGACAGTGTTGAGTATCTGACAATGATAGAGTGCCTCAGTCTGACATTGTCACATTGCTGCAATCGTGTGACACTCCCACAAGTCTAACACTTTGAGAATAAGACACTGCCTCAGTCATGACCCTCTCACAATAATGCACCCCAACAGTTCTGACCCTTTGGTACTGCTGCATTACCTCATTAGAGACCCTATAAATGTGAGGCGCTCCTCAGTTCTGACCCTCTCACAATGAGGCGCTACCTCAGTATTGACTCTCTGATTATAATGCTCTCCAGCAATTCTGTTCCTCTGACAGTGCTTCAATACTTGCCTGGACCAGGCAAATTCCTCGTTGTTAGCGGGTCAGTTCTGTGGCAGTGCCTCCTGGTACTGGGATCATATGAATCTGTAATGCTATTTGACCTGTTAAGTTTACAATACATCCCGAGTCTCCTCTAGAATACGCAGTTGCTCTCCCTCCGGCTCTGGGTATGCGAAGCTGCTTTCTTTCTCCCTACTCTCAGAAATATCCCTAACCTTAACCCGAGATTCAGCCCTAACGCTAACCCAGCGTAATTCCGAAGTTTAACTTCAGCCCAAAGCCGAAATCAAACCATAACCCTTAGCCCTAACGCAAGCCTCATCCTACACTCACCACAGCCTCAGGCGCAAACGGAACCCAGCTTCAGCCGAACTCCTGGCCCTCAAACACGGAGCCGCCTGCACAGAGGCTTTCAAACACAGAGACCCCTTTAAATAACCCGTAAAACGCGGACTTCACTGTAAATAACCCCTAAAACTCAGAGTCCCATTTAAACAAACTTCAACAACAGAGCCCCCTGTAATTATACGCTCAAATACACAGACCCCTTTAAATGAACTCTCACACACATTGTCCAGAAAGGATAAGGTAAAACATAGGGCTCCTTCTAAATAAATCCGGAAACACTGAGCACCTTTAATTACACCCCAACACTTAGCCCACCAGTAAATTATCCGTAAGACAGGGCCCCTTACAAATAACCCTAAAACGATAAAGCTACCTATAAATAAACAGCCTCCTGCAAACAAACCCGAAAACAGAGACCCCGTTCAATAACCTGTAAAACACGGAACTCATTGTAAATAATCCCAAAAACACACAGCATCGTGTATGTACACCCAAAAACACAGACATCCCTGTAAATGAACCCTGAAACACAATGCCTCTCCGACGCAGAGCCTCATTTAAACAAACGGTAAAAAATAGGCCCCTGTCAATACACTGTCAAGCACAGAGACCCTTCAAATAAACCCGAGGAAAGGTCCCTCACGAAGTAAAATGTAAACCACAGAGCACCCGGCACATAACCCCCTGTAAATAAACCCTAAAACACAGAGCTTCATTGACAGGGATGTCTGTGTTTTAGGGTTTATATACAATGAAGCCTGAAACACAAAGCTTTCTGTAAATAATCTCCGACGCAGAACCTCACTTAAACAAACGATAAAAACAGAGCTACCTGTAGCTACACTCTCAAGCACAGAGATCACTTTACATATAACCTAAGAAAGGTTCCTCAGGAATTAAAATGTAAAACAGAGCCCCCAGTAAGAAACAATAAAAGATAGAGCCCCATGTAAATTACATGTCAAATTTAGAGCTCCTTGTAAATAAACCCTGAAACACAGTGCAACCTGCAAATCCTCCCTATAACTGTGCCTCCAGTAAATAAACCCTCAGAGACGCCTGTAAATAAGCCCTCAGACAGAGATCCCTTTCAATAACCAGTAAAACAAGGAGCTTAATTCAAACAATCACTAAAACAGAAACCCCTGTAATTATACCCTCAAATACACAGACGCCTTTAAATGACCTCTGAAACAGATGCCCTGGGAAGTAGAATGTAAAACACAGGGCTCCCTCTAAATAAATTCGAAAACACAGAACACCTGTCAACACACTCCAACATCGGGCCGACCTGTAAATTATCCGTAAAACAAGTCCCCTTACAAATAAACCCTAAAAGACAGAGCTAACTATAAGTAAAGACCCCCTGTAAATAAATACCAAAACACATAGTAGAAACCGGAAGAACTGCGGATGCTGCAAATCAGGAAAAAATACAAAGTTGCTGGAAAAGCTCGGCAAGTCTGGCAGCACCTGTGAGGGAAAAAACAGAGTTAACGTTTCGGGTCAGGTGATCCTTGCTCAGAACCTCTGGCCAGCGCGTCTTTTGTAATGCAGGGTCAATCGCCTTAAAATATCCTTTTCTGTGTTTTTTGTGAGGCACTATAACATAAAAACATAAGAACTGAGAACAGGAGTCGCCATCTGGTCCCTCGAGCCTGCCCCGCTGTTCAATAAGATCATGGCTGATCTTTTTGAGATTCAGCTCCACATACCCGCCCGCTCACCATAAACCTTAATTCCTTTACTGTTCATAAATTTATCTAGCCTTACCTGAAAAACATTCAGCGAGGTAGCTTCAACCGCTTCACTGGCGGGGAATTCCACAGATTGACAACCCTTTGGGTGAAGAAGTTCCTCCTGTCCTCAGTCCTACATCTCCTTCCTTTTATTTTGAGGCTATGCCCCCTCGTCCTAGTTTCACCTGCTCTTGGAAACAGTCTCCCTGCCTCCACCTTATCTATTCCCTTCATAACCTTGCATGTTTCTATAAGATCTCCCCTCATTCTTCTGAATTCCAATGAGGATAATCCACCCTACTCAGTCTCTCTTCATATTCCAACCCTGTCAAATCCAGAATCAATCGAGTGAATCTCCTCCTCACCCCGTCCAGTGCTCGTATATCCCTTCTCAAGTAAGGAGACCAAAACTGCACACAGTATTCCAGGTGCGGCCTCACCCGGACCGGAAACAGCTGCAGCATTACCTCCCTATTTTTAAACTCCATCCCTCGAGCAATGACAGACAAAATTCTATTTGCCTTTTTAATTACCTGCTGCACCTGCAATATTACTTTTAGCGATTCATGCGCAAGGACACCCAAGTCCCTCTGCACAGCAGCATGCTGCAATTTTTTATCATTTAAACCATAGTCCAATTTGGTGTTATTCCTACCAAAATGGATGACCTCACATTTATCGACATTGTACTCCATCTGCCAGACCTTTGCCCGCTCAGTTAAACTATATATCCCTCTGCAGTCTTTCAGTGTCTTCTGCACACTTTGCTGTAGCGCTCATCTCAGTGTCATCTGCAAATTTTGACACACCACACTTAGTTCCCAACTTCAAATCATCTATGTCAATTGTAAACAATTGCAGTCCCAACACCAATCCCTGAGGCACATCACTCGCCACTGACCGCCAACCAGAAGAACACCCATTTACCCCTACTCTTTATTTTCTACTCGTCAATCATCCTCTATCCATGACAATAGATTACCTGTAAAATCGTGCAACTTTATTTATGTAGCATCCTTTGGCGTGGCACCTTGTCAAATGCCTTCTGGAAATCCAGATACACGTCACCCACAGGTTCCCCATTGCCAATCATGCAAGTAATGTCCTCAAAGAATTCCATCAAGTTAGTTAAACATGACCTACGCTTCATGAACCCATGCTGGGTGTTCCCAATGGGACAATTTATATCCAGCTGCCTTGCTATTATCTTCCTTAATGATGGATTCAAGCATGTTCCCCACAACCGAAGTTAAGCTAACTGGCCTGTAGTTACCTGCTTTTTGTCCACTTCCTTTTTTAAACAGTGGCGTCACATTGGCTGTTTTCCAATCTGCGGGAACCACCCGAGAGTCCAGTGAATTTTGGTAAATAATTACCAGTGCAAACCTCTTTACTGTTGTTCTAAAGGTCCTCTTTAGCAATGCACCCACAAGCGCTCCAATTACCACTCTCGCGCTCTCATTCATTCATAACTTTACTGACCACTTACCAGCGTACTATGTTTACTATTACCGCATTTCATTCATTCATAAAACTGCGAATTTGTCATACTTTTCACGATGAAAGGGAGACTAAATTAAAATGTTCCTACCACCCCATTTACTGCCTTTTCACAGTTTTAATCTTCACGGCCATATTTTGCGAACAGTTGCCAAACCTGTGTCTACATCAGAGTCTATCCCTGAGGATGCGTTAATTTTCTAATCTATTCAGAACAATACCATCGTGTCAACCGAAGCTATGAAAGAGCATAATATTAATCAGCCCTCAGCAACCGTCTCGCAGGACTTGAATTGCTTGCAGGACCTCAAAAAAGTTTTCTGCGTTAGCAGAGATAGTAGGAACTGCAGATGTTGGAGAATCTGAGCGAACAAGTTGTACAGATGGATGAACACAGCAGGCCAAGCAGCAGAGAAGAAGGAAGGCTGACGTTTCGGGCCTAGACCCTTATTCAGAACTGGTGGAAGGGAAGGAGGTTCTGAAATAAATAGGGAGAGAGGGGGACGGGGATAGAAAATGGATAGAGAGAAGATAGGTGGAGAGGAGACAGACAGGTCAAAGAGGCGGGGATGGAGCGAGTAAAGGTGAGTGTCAGTGGGGAGTTCGAGAGGTGATATGTCAGTCCAGGGAGAACGGACAGATCAAGGGGGCGGGATGAGGTTAG
>NW_025981521.1:0-5301 GCF_021869965.1 Rhincodon typus | reverse complement strand
AGCCTTGGATCACATGGTGTACCTTTTGGTGATTGACCTATTGGTACTTCACCTCTCCCCAGTTCCTCTACCCTGGCTAGACCTGCACCTTCCAAGAATTACAAGACATGTCAGATTATTCTATTAAGATGCAGTACACTTCATTTATCTGTGTTGAACTTCACTTAGCAATGTCGGAGCAAGTTACTGCAGATGCTAGAATCTGTACTGAGAACAACAAATGCTGGAAATCACAATGGGTCATGGAGAGAGAGCAAGCTAATGTTTTGAGTCTAGATAACTCTTCATCAGAGATGAAGTGAAGTGTGGAGGGGACAGCATTTATGCTATTGTTTGTGGGAGGGGGGCAAGGTGGGGGTGGGGGTAGTGGGTTTAGGATGTTGGTGGAGAAAAGATGTTGATAATTCAGATTAAGTGATTGGAATGTGAGATTGGTAGAACAATGGTGTGTCTCCTGGCAGTCTTGAAAGGACAGACACTGGGACGGAGGGAGAGGAGAGAGGACATGACTACAAGCTAAACAAAACAGAAGAAATGGTTCACAATTTGAAGGTGTTGAACTCAATATTAAGTCCAGAAAACTGTAAATTCTGAAGATGCGATGATGTTCCTTCCTGTTTGTGCTGCAATTCACTGGAACACTGCAACATGCTGAGGACAGGCATGTGGGCATGTGAGCACCACGCTGTGTTAAAATGACCGCTACAGGAAGGTCAGGGTCATGCTTGTGCACAGACTGGAGGTGTTCCACAACGCAGTCAGCCAGTCTGAGTTTGGTTTCTCCAATGTAGAGTAGGCCACATTGGGTGCAGCGAATACAGCACACAAGATCAGAGGAGGTACAGGTGAAATGCTGCTTCACCTGGAAAGTCTGTTTAGGCCAGGGCCTTGAAAATTTCATTCATTCTGCCTACAATTTCCACCCCTCTATAACATTCACATTGTCCATTTCCAACACTTCCTTTCCTTTCCTTAGCCTCTCTGTCTCCATTTCGGGGAATAAACTGTCCACTGGATCCACTACAAAGCCATTGGCTCCCATAGTTACCTTCATTACAGCTCTTCACATGCCACATCCTGCAAGGACTCCATCCCATTCTCCCAGTTCCTTCGCCTACGTCATATCTGTTCAGATGATGCCTCCTTCCAAAACAGCGCTGCTGACATGAAAACTGAAAGAACTGCAGATGCTGTAAATCAGGAACAAAAACAGAAGTTGCTAGAAAAGCTCAGCAGGTCTGGCAGCATCTGTGAAGAAAAAGTCAGAGTTAATGTTTCAGGCCCTGTGACCTGATTCTGATTCCGGTGGTCTGGTTCTGAGGAAGGGTCACTGGACCCGAAACGTTAATGCTGATTTTTTTTCTTCACAGATGCTGCCAGACCTGCTGAGCTTTTCTAGCACTGCTGACATGGCTTCCTTCTTCCATATCCATGGTTTCCAACCCACTGTGGTTGACAGAGCCCCCAACCACATCCGACCTATCACCTGTGCATCCGTCCTTGCCCCCTCCCATCACTCACAACAGTGCGATCAGGTTCCCCTTGTCCTCACTTTTCATCCCATCAGCCTCCGCGTTCAAAGTATCATTCACCACCATTTCTGAAAACTCCAACAGAACACCACCACCAAACATATCTTCTCCTCAGTTCCCCTGTCTGCAATTCATAGGGATCATTCTCTCCAGGACACCCCAGTCCATTCCACAACCAGCAACACCGCCCCGCCTCTCCAATGTACTTTCTCATGTAACCACCTGCGACACCTACTCTTTCACCACCTCACTGCTCACCATCCAAGGGCCTAAACAGTCTTTCCAGGTGAAGCAGCATTTCACCTGTACCTTGTCCAATCTGGTGTATTGTATTCACTGCACCCAATGTGGCCTACTCTACATTGGAGAAACCAACCCAGGCTGGGTAACCACTTTGTGGAACACCTCCAGTCTCTGCACAAGCAGGAACCTGACCTTTTATTTTAACACAGCATGGTGCTCGCATGCCCACTTGTCTGTCCTCAGCATGCTGCAGTGCTCCAGTGAATCACAGCACAAACAGGAGGAACATCATCTCATCTTCAGACTAGGCACTTTACAGTTTTCTGGACTTAATATTGAGTTCAACACCTTCAAATTGTGAACCAATTCTTCCCTTTCTTTTAGCCTGCTGTCATGCCCTCTCTCCTCTCCCTCCCTCCCAGTGTCTGTCCTTTCTTGACTGCCAGGAGACACACCATTGTTCTGCCAATCTCACATTCCAATCACTTAATCTGAACTATCAACATCTTTTCTCCACCAGCATCCTACACCCACTACCCCCAACCTCGCCACCCCCCTCAAGCAGCAGCATAAATGTTGTACCCTCCACACTTTACTTAATCTCTGATGAAGAGTCATCTAAACTCTAAACGTGAGCTTGCTCTCTCTCCATGCATGCTGCCTGACCCACTGTGATCTCCAGCATTTGTTGTTTTCACTTTGCAATGATTTGCTCATTCTGAAAATTTGTCAATGTCCTGGTCTATCTTATTACCTCTCTCTTCAGTATTGACGACCACCACAATTTGGTGTAATCCATTGGTTGAGAAAACATAGAACATAGAACAGTACAGCACAGTACAGGCCCTTCGGCCCACGATGTTGTGTCAAACTTTTACCCTAAACCTAAGGTCTATCTAACATCAACCCCTACCTTATACTATCATCCATATGCCTATCTAATAGCCGCTTAAATGCCCCTAATGAGGCCGACTCCACTACCCTCTCTGGCAATGCATTCCACGCCCCTACTACTCTCTGAGTAAAGAACCTACCTCTGATGTCTCTCCTATATCTACCTCCACTCACTTTAAAACTATGCCCCCTCGTAATAGCTACCTCTACCCTAGGAAAAAGACTCTGGCTGTCCACTCTATCTAAACCTCTGATCATTTTGTACACCTCTATCAAGTCACCTCTCATCCTTCATCGTTCTAAAGAGAAAAGCCCTAGCTCTCTCAACCTATCCTCGTAAGACCTTCCCTCCATTCCAGGCAACATCCTGGTAAATCTCCTCTGCACCTTTTCTAACACTTCCACATCTTTCCTGTAATGAGATGACCAGAACTGGACACAATACTCCAGATGTGGCTGAATCAGGGTTTTGTATAGCTGGAGCATAACTTCATGGCTCTTGAACTCAATCCCTCTATTAATGAAAGCTAACACACCATACGCCTTCTTAACAACTCTATCCACCTGGGTGGCAGCTTTCAGGGAACTGTGGACATGAACCCCGAGATCCCTCTGCTCCTCCACACTGCCAAGAATCTCTCCGTTAACCCCGTATTCTGTTTTCAAGTTTGTCCTTCCACAATGAATCACCTCACACTTTTCAGGGTTAAACTCCATCTGCCACTTCTCAGCCCAGCTCTGCATCCTGTCAATGTGCCTTTGTAACCTAGAACAGCCCTCCGCACTGTCCACAACGCAACCCACCTTCGTATTGTCCGCGAACTTACTAATCCATCCTTCCACTCCTACATCCAAATCATTTACAAAAATCACAAATAGAGGAGGACACAGAACAGATCCTTGTGGTACACCACTCGTAACTGAGCACCATGTTGAATATTTTCCATCCACTACCACCCTTTGTCTTTTAAGGGTCAGCCAATTCTGAATCCAATCTGCCACATTTCCCCCATCCCATGCCTCCTTACTTACTGCACAAGCCTACCATGGGGAACCTTATCAAACGCCTGACTTAAATCCATGTGTACCACATCCACTGCTCTACCTTCATCCACGTGTTTGGTCACCAGAAACTGGCATCATTAAGTACGAATTACAACTTGCTATAGTTAATTGTGAAGAATGATAGCCCTAGCACTGATCCTCACGAAATACCAGTGCCTACCTTCTCAGCACTTTGGAAAACTGTGCTTTCTCCTTGCATGCTGCTTTTCTGCCTGGAAGACAATCTTAAGTCCATTTTGTTCTTTATACTTTGGCTTATTCATTAAATAATAAATTCAATCCCTCATGAGGCACCTTATTGAGTACATTTGGAATATCCAGGAATATGTTAGCTCGAGGAACGTTCCTCCAGTTTAAATCCATGGTGAATATTCATTATTCTATTTTTCATTTCTAGATACTCTTTGATTTTTTTCAGAAGGATTCCATTATCTTTATCACAAAGACGTGAACCCGACTGGTCTTAAGTTCATTAAATGTTTCCTGTTTCCTTCTGGATTATATTGAATTGCGCGATTTCTCCACCAGCTCTCTCACACTATGCACTTTTCCAGTGAGTTATTAAAAGGATGAAACAATACTGCTGCTCCCTCTTCTAAGGAGCTTTCAAGTACCCAGGTGAAATCCACCCACAGGCAGGATTCCTTCCCCTCATGTTTATTTATTTCATCCAATAAATCTTCATTTTAAAAATTTTAAATGAATGTATTAACCTCCTGATTGTTTAATGTTATGTTACGTTATTTCCCTGTTAAATATCAAAGCAAACTAATTGTTCAATACTTCTGTCATCTGCTTATCATTATCTGTACTGTTATCCTTTCTATCCCTGTCACAGGATTCCTTTCCAAATGATGTACCTGTCCAAAGTTTTACTATTTTCTTTTATCGATGTTCCTCAATAATATAATTTTAGAGATGAATTTTATTTTCCTAGTCATTGCTGCTCTTCTATCATTCTCTGTTCTTGTATACATCTCCAATGTTCATCCAGTCAATGTTTGCGAATCCTTGATTGTTTTCTTGCATCTTACTTTTATAAAATCATCTTATACCATGCAAAATAAAAACCAAAAGAACTGTGGATGGTGTAAATCAGGAATAAAAACAGAAGTTGCTGGAAAAGCTCAGCAGGTCTGGCAGAATCTATGAAGAAAAAATCAGAGTTAATCTTTCGAGTCTGGTGACCCCTCCTCAGAATAGTGCAAAGTTTGACTTGAGACCTGATTTTCTTATAAGCCAAGTCTCAGCATGTGTCTGGGCAAAAATCTGGAGATTATTAACCTTGGAGTTCTTTAAAATAGAAATCCCAACCCATGATATTCTATTGGCAGAAGGTTCTAACTATGTCGCTTGTTAAAGCATGGACCAAGGCAATCAGAAGGACAGAGATAGTAGGAACAGCAGATGCTGGAGAATCTGAGATAACAAGGTGTAGAGCTGGATGAACACAGCAGGCCAAGCAGCATCAGAGGAGCAGGAAAGCTGACGTTTCAGGTCTAGACCCTTTTTCAGAAGGGCACCCTCCTTTTCAAAGTTCCTCTTCAGCACCACAGAGAGTTCCAGG
>NW_025981520.1:0-5301 GCF_021869965.1 Rhincodon typus | reverse complement strand
CTGTCATTTGTGCGAACGTGCTGCTCATCCTCCCCCTGGAGAACGTTCTGCAGTCGTTTCGGATTATCCTGGACCCTGGCACCCATGAAGCAATACACCATCCTTGATTTCCGTTTACGACCACAGAATCTCCTGTCTGCCCCTAACTATTGGATCTCCTATCACAAAGATCCTGTTTACCTTCACCCTTTCCTGTTGTGCCCTACAGCCAGTTGTAGAGCCACCAACCTGGCTGTTGCTGCTTTCCTCTGATCAGTCATACACCCCAACAATATCCAAAACGGTATACCTGTTTTCGAGGGGAATGGCCGCAGGAAATTTCTGCCTTCTCTGTGCACTCCCTTTGCCTATCCTGGTGGTCATCCATTTATTGTCTGCCTGCACCGTAGGTGTGACCACCTCACTAAAACTCTTATCTATGATGCGCTCAGCATCTCGAATGACCCTGAGTGCATCCCGCTCTAGCTCCCTAACACGGTCTCCCAATGACTGCAGCTGGGTGCACTTCCCACAGGGAAGTGATGATGGAAGTCTCCCTGATTTCCCACATGCCGCAGGAGGAGCATGCCACTGCCCTAACTGCCATGTCAACACCTCATAGACTAAGGACGATTGTTAAAAAGATTTTATCTGATCTTGAATGTACTTTTTGCTGACCACTGCTCACTGAAGCCTCTCGTGCCAATGACTTACTTCTAAATCTGCATTACCACACAAGACACATGGTAGACTGAAATCTGGACCTTTTGAGCATATATTTTATCGCAGTCATCAGAGATAAGGTGATAATCATTGGCAGAAGCAGGCATATGCACTACAGCAGGTACATGCTTCTTGCCAGAAAAGGTGGAAATAAAATAATTAACAATAAAGCTATCGAGGTAGAGAACACAACTTGAAAGTTTTTAAAACATGCAGCAGAATCAAATCTATTCAATTCCTCAACAACGTCAGTTTACAACGAAACAAATGCATGAAGGGACGCTTTGATATCAAACTTTTATGTTGGGCTTAATTTATTCTTCCCAGTTCTTTGCTGCTATCATCTTCTGACCTGAATGTTTGAAAATCTGAGAGTTTTGGTTTTATTATAAATTAATAACCTGCAGATTTCTAGCCAAACAATATCAGCATGGAAGTGGTACAATCCTTGAACTGTCCCAGCTCTTGAAACTCATACAACAGAGTACATGAAATGAAACCCATCAACCAAATTCAGAGTCTGTAAGCAATACTGTGCCTCTAGTGACAGCTTCTTAATTGTGTACAACATATAAAAACATTACAACTCCTCCGCCAACTGCATTACCTCAACCGACAGAGCTCCCCACATCGTACAGCCATCAACCAAAATAGCTCCTCGACTCATTCGGTGCCTCAGACCAATCCATCACTTATTTAACAGTGCCTTATCTGAACCTCTAAGTGCACGTTTCCAGAGGAAAATATCTGTATTTTGTTTCTCCTGCAGTACTCCTGAAAACTGCCCTTTCCTTTAAACTTCGCAATTTTAACTGAAAATCAACCTTGAATACTTTGCATCAAAATGAAAGAAAATCAAATCAAAATGCTGACAATTTTGAACTCAAAACAGAAATTTATGCAGAAACTCAGCGGGTCAGACAACATCTGTGGGTAGAGAAATAGAGTTAACGGTTTGAGTCAGATATGACTCTTCTTCAGACCAATACAAACAAATCTTTCATTCACAATCCGTGGAGTCTCTGCTCTTTAACACATGCTGGATTCCTCAATGTTTTGAACAGTTTGTCTGACCGAGTTATTTTTATCAAACCCTTCAGATACGTTACCAATGCTATATGCTACTGCTCCAAAATTCAAATGAATACTTTTTTTGAGAATCCCTACAGTGTGGAAACAGGCCCTTCGGCCCAACAAATCCACACTGAACCTCAGACATGCCACCTGGACACATCCTCCTGAAACCCACCTAATCTACGCATCCCTGAACACTACGGACAATTTAGCATGGCCAATCCATCTAGCCTGCACATGTTTGTACTGTGGGAGAAAACTAGAGCACCCGGAGGAAACCCACACAGACACGACAAGAACTTGCAAACTCCACACAGACTGTCACCCAAGGATGGAATCAAACCCGGGTTCCTGGTGCTGAGAGGTAGCAGTGCTAACCACTGAGCCACCGTGCCACCCCAATTTATTCCATTTATTCCTTACATTCTGAACAGTAGACAAATTTGATGATTGGGACACATGGCTGTGTCACTATGGTCAAGTATATATATTCCAGGTATACGTGTCGCTGTTTGCAGTGGTACATCTAAATCAGATATGGGTGAACAGACACTGCTGGAAGTTTCTTGCTGGGACGCTGCAGATAATCGCTGACAAATGGTTCATCAAACATCAATCAGATACAGGCATAACTCGATGCAAATGGCAGATTTGTCTCGTGCTGCAACAAGGTAATCGACCGCGGTCTCCGTCGCCCAGAGATTCTACTGACCGTGCTGGGGTAATGTGTTTAATCAGGACAAGAGATTGTTTATTGTTAGAATCGAAACAAGTGCATAAAGTTTTATTCAACAGGACATAAATATTACACAAACATAACTGATATTTCAGCAAGTGTGTGAGTGAGAACTTGAGGCTGCCTTGAAATAAAAGGGACAGAATAAACCTGATGCATTTCTCTACCACATTTAACTGAAGCAAACTGTACCATGGATTGGGTATATGGTTAATAGCAACCATTAGAGCAAATGTAATTTATTCTTCACAGCAAAAAAATGAGAGATGATCAGTTCAGAAGTATAGTCACACTAAATCAGTTTTACTTAGTTAGTTTTACTTACCAGGAACTCCAATGTCAACAATCAATGTGTAAACTGTTTTATCAATTACAGCAAATATTTCCCCCATTTTCTGTACATAACAGTAAGTCACTTTGTGTTGACCGCAGTCTCCTGGAAGTAAAATCTGAGACGGTGAATTAACCAAGCATCACATTTATACACCATTGAAATCTCTACGTGGGACCTCTGATGACAACTTCAGCATTTCGTACATTTGATCAAACACATTATGACAGGTAAATCTCTGTTGTGACAGAATAGGTTTTAACGTTATGTTAAACACCAGATTCTAGACAAATATGATCACATTAATTCACGAATGACAAATTGAATGATGTTCATTTCGAGACAAGATCCGGACATTTAAGCATGAAGTATTCAATCACTAGATCTGTTGATCTTTCTTTATGGGATTCACCCTGCTGTGTCCATTACAGAATTGAGTTATACATGTCACTACTACCCTACCGTGACTGGTCTACTGCACAGCAGGATGGGACTTTTTATTGCACCATTAATCGTTCGATTAAATATTCAAAGCGAGATGTTGAGACGAAGAATCCTTGAACTGTCCCAGCTCTTGAAACTCGTACAACAGAGTACTTGAAATGAAACCTGAAGACCATCAACCAAATTCAGAATCTGTAAGCAATTCTGTGCCTCTAGTGACAGCTTCTTAATTGTGTACAACATATGAAAACATTACAACTCCTCAGCCAACTGCATCACCTCAACCGACAGAGCTCCCCACATCGTACAGCCATCAACCAAAATAGCTCCTCGACTCATTCGGTACCTCAGACCAATCCATCACTTAAACTGATTTAACAGCATTTGAAAACAATACATGCCCTCTGATAACTACATCACCTACTTAGAGTCGATCCCCATAAACCTGAGGGAACCTGAGGGGTAACTTTTTTACGCAGAGGGTGGTACGCACATGGAATGAATTGCCAGCGGAAATGGTTGAGGTGGGTACATTAACAACACTGAAAAGGCATTTGGACAAATCCATGGATTGGGAAGGTTTAGAAGGACATGGGCCAAGTGCAGGCAAATGGGGTTAGCGTGGATGGACATTTTGGTTGGCATGGACCAGTTTGGGCCTGTCTCCATGCTGCAGTACCCTATGACTCCACAAAGAAGCACTACAAGTAATACAGGACCTCTATACAATGACTGCAACAAACTAATAGAGTACCCCTTGTAACGTAAGTCCACAATCTAAGAGAGGGCCACAGACAATGAGCAATAATGTGTTGACTTATTTTCAGCTGTAGCTTGGTAGCACTGTCGTCGACACTTTCTATCACTTGGGTCATATTTGTGAACAGCCTGATCGTGTGGTGTTTGGCTCGGTTAGAGTTTTCAAGCATTCTGTGGACAGGACATCCCTGGGTAATTTTCCACAGTAATGTACATGATGGAAATGTACTGTAACAGTGCAGCTAGGGGCATTTACATTTTTGAAGAGAAACGCCCTTAACACAGGAACAAAAACAGAAATTGCTGGAAAACCTCAGCAGATCTGGCAATGTCTGTGTAGAAAATATCACCATTAATGTTTGGGGTCCGGTGAGGCTGACCCTTCTTCAGAACAGTTTTTGTTTTTGTTCCTGATTTACAGCATCCGCAGTAAATTCAGTTTTCATACTTAAAGCCTTGAATACATTTGACTGATTCTTATAAGGAACCACATATGTTCCACTAACGGGAGCCTTCAGCCTTGATATCAAACAGACTGGATAGTGGAAGAAGTCTGCCAGCTATGATGCTGAAAACATCAGGATAAGGATGAGCTGAATCATCCAGCTGACGATTCATGCCAAAGCATCAACTTTACTTTACAACTGACATTCTGAGCAGAAACATTGTCAGGAATGGAGATCTTCCGCTCCTGTCAGTTATTGAATTGCTGACCTGTATTCGCTGCTGGATGGGACAGGGACTACTGAATAAGATCTGATTCTTTGGTTGTGAGCTTGCCTTGTCTTGGCTATTGCATCCATGTGTCTGCTGTTTAGCACACACGTCATCCTGTTTGGAGGCTTCATCAGGTAGACATCTGAGATTTTTATGTGTTTTGTGCTTTTCCTTGCATGTCTTCTCGAGATCTTCATTGAACCAGGCTTGATCTCCCAGCAGGTCAATCATGGTAGAATGGGGAATATGCGGGACCAGGATGTGACAGATAGTGTTTGAATGTAATCCTCCTGCTGATGCTGATCCACTGAGCATACAGATGCCCAAAGCTAGATCTATTCAAAACTTCTCTGGTGGTGCCAGACAAAGGCGTTGGTAAGCTTGGGCGAGTCGTTTGTAATAGAGAGTAACATCAATAGCTTTTGTGTTGAATTGCCATACTGGCTGACGATACCATGAAGGACTCTCATTCTCAACCTCTCCTCTCTCATGCGGCATGGTCACTCTCAGGTTATTTCACCAACAGTATTCTTTCACT
>NW_025981519.1:0-5302 GCF_021869965.1 Rhincodon typus | reverse complement strand
GTCAGCCTGATTGTTATCTCAGTGGAGGGGGGGAAGGGAGACATGTTTTCCCTGCTGCTGCAGCTGGGTTGGGGGCTGGGGTTAAAGATAAGGTAGAGTTGTCCCTCAGTAGGTTTTGAGGAGCAGGGGATCCCTGGGCAGTGCTCAGTCACTGAGCTACAGGAGGGGGTGTGGGGTGGGGCAGGAGGACATGGGCTGGGACTGAGGGGTTCGATGTCTTTCCCATTCTAGCTCCAAAATGGCCCGTGGCACCCCTTCGCATTGGCCTATTCACTGAACCTTCCTCTGTCCTCTTCACAACTCACCTTCCTCCTGCCTGTCTCTCTGCCATCTGCAAAATTTCACACCACTCTCAATATGCTTAGAGCCTGAGAAAGGACCCACTTCTTCCCGCTCTCTGCTTTCCCCCGTTCACCGGCCAAACCCATAACCATGCCAACACCTTACTCCCTCTACCCCACCGGCAACTATTTTCTGAAACCCATGGGACCGTCCTGAATGGCTTCTGGAAATCGAGACACATCGGCCAGTTCATCCTTCTCCAAGTTATTTTGTCCAATACATTGGCTTGGTTTCCCTGTTGATGAACCCACGTCACTTCTGTCTGGTGAGCCTGAATCTTTTTCTTTGTCAGAATGTCCCGCTGCCACATTTTTCCTGGAGACAGATCGAGCCGCACAGCGCAGACACAGACCCTTCGGCCCGACCCGTCTGTGCTGACCCACATATCCTAAATTAATCGAGTCCCACTTGCCAGCATTTGGCCTCTACCCCAACCGGATGCCTTTTAAATGTTGTACCAGCTCCCACCACTTCCTCTGGCAGCTCGTTCCATACACGCACCACCCTCTGTGTGAAAAAGTTAGCCCTCAGGTCCCTTTCCCCCTCTCACCTTAAACCTATGTCCCTCTAGTTTTGGACTCCCCCACCCCTGGGGGAAAAGACCTCGGCTATTCACCTTATCTATGCCCCTCATGGGTTTATAAACCTCTATAAGGTCACCTCCTCAGCCTCCGACACTCCAGGGAAAATAGTCCCAGTTTCTCCCTGTAGCTCAAACCCTCCAACTGCTTTTCCGAACCCTTTCACAACATCCTTCCTGTAGCAGGGAGACCGGGATTGAACACAGTATTCCAAAAGTGTCCTCACCAATACAGCCGCAACATGACCCTCCCAACTCCTACACTCAACGCACCGACCAATAAAGGCAAGCGTCCCAAACCCCTTCTTCACCGCCCTGTCTACCTGCGACTCCACTTTCAAGGAACTATGTACCCGCTCCCCCAAGGTCTCTTTGTTCAGCAACACTCCCCAGGACCTTCCCATGAAGTGTCTAAGTCCTGCCCTGATGTGCCTTTCCCAAAACGTAGCACCTCACATTTATCTAAATTAAACTCCATCTGCCCCTCCTCGGCCTGTTTTGACTGGGGGAGCGAAAGGAGGCATTTGTATCCAAATGGTGAGAGGTTGCACAACTCAGGAGGTGCAGAGGGATCTGGGTGTGTCGATCCCGGAAAATTAGCCTGGGGGTACAATTTGCAATCAGGAAATCCGGTAGGATTAACCGTCAGAGGGGGAATTGAGTACAGGGGTAGGGAAGTGAATTCCCATCAGTACAGGGCCACAGCTGGAGGGCCATGTCCCCATCTCCTTCTTAAGGAGAGATGCAAATGTGTCGACAGTGATTCGGGGAGGGTTTAGCAGACCCATCACTGGACTAGGGGGTTGGCTTATGGGGAAAAGCCAGGCTTGGAGCTTACAAGAGGAATAGGTAACCTGATTGAAAGATCTCAAGGAGGTCTTGATGGGACAATGTCAGGAGGACGTTCCCTGTGTGGCAGAGTGTAGGATAATGAAGTGGGGGTGGGGCGCTGTGTTGCTCACCGTTTAAAAATCACAGATGCCCCTTCACGACAGGAACAAGCAGGAAATTATTTTCCAGGCACGGTCCGGGGTTGGGAATCTGCTGGGGGAAAGCATGTTGATGGGCCTAACTGGCTAATGCTGTTGTGAATTTGCATGATCGTTGAGGTGAAAGGAGTTGGGTGTGTGGGATGTGAACGGGAAGGGGTTCGGGTCCATTGGGATGGTGTAGAGCGGGAGCGAACGGCAAGGGATTTGGGATTGGGACGGTGTAGAGCAGGAGCGAACGGGAAGGGGTTCGGTCCATTGGGATGGTGTAGAGAGGGAGCGAACGGGAAGGGGTTCGGGGTCCGTTGGGACAGTGTAGAGCGGGAGCAAACGGGAAGGAGTCCGGGATTGGGACGGTGTAGAATGGGAGCGAACAGGAAGGGGTTCGGGGTCTGTTGGGACGGTGTAGAGTGGGAGCGAACGGGAAGGGGTTCGGTATTCGGGATTGGGACGGTGTAGAGCGGGAGTGAACGGGAAGGGGTTCAGGATTGGGACGGTGTAGAGCGGGAGCAAACGGGAAGGGGTTCAGGATTGGGACGGTGTAGAGCGGGAGCGAACGGGAAGGGGCTTCGGTCGGTTTCACCGCGCAGCGGCGTCCCTACAGCTGGACATAACTCCGGTCCGAGAAGCAGCACACACAACAGGCGGAAGTTAACGGAGATGAGAGACCGAGAGAGCATGCAAACAGGAATCCAGGACGCGTGACAGTGCGGGCGCGGGGGGGATGGAACAAACCAAAAACGATGCGGGGGGAGAAAATTCAACTCACTAGAAACTCAGAATTAACATTATAATAACAAAGCAAATCCTCGGAATCAAATATTGGTACTGCAGTGAACTGAAAGACAGAGAGAGAGAGAGAGAGAGAGACACATGGGTTACAACATAGCAGCAATGGATTACAATGTAGACCCTGGGCCATTTGTACAATGAGATCTCGATCCATTGGGTCAACGGGACGATGAGGAGCAGATGGAGTTTAATTCGGATAAACACGAGGTATTGCATTTCGCTAAAACAAACAAGGGGCAGGACTTATACAATTAAAAGTAGGGCCTTGGGGTGGTGTTGTAGAACAGAGACACCTAGGGGTCTCAGGGACATAATTCTTTGAAGTTAGCGTCACAGGTAGACAGGGTGGGGAAGAAGGCGTTTCGCACGCTTGCCTTCATCGCTCAGACCCTTTGAGTGTCGGAGTTGGGGACGTCACGTTGAGGTTGTACAGGGACGTTGGTGAGATCTCTTCTGGAGCACTGTGTCCAGTTCTGGTCGTCCTGTTATAGGAAGGATATTATTAAACTGGAGAAGGTTCGGGAGAGATTTACCAGGACGTTACCGGGAATGGAGGGTTTGAGTTATAAGGAGAGGCTGGGACTTTTTTCACTGGAGCGTAGGAGGCTGAGAGGCAACCTGACAGAAGTTTATAAAACATTGAGGGTATAGATAGGGATAATGAAAGGTGTCTTTTCCCTAGGGTGGGGGATTTCAAGACTAGGGGACACATTTTTAAGGTAAGAGGAGAGAGATTTAAAAAGGACATGAGGGGACAACTTTTTTACACAGAGGGTGGTCCGCGTGTGGAATGAACTTCCAGAGGAAGTGGTGGATGTGGGGACAGTTACAACGTTTAAAAGGCATTTGGATAAGTACATGGATAGGAAAGGTTTGGAGGGAGATGGGCCAGCAGCAGGCAGGTGGGACTATTCTACCTTGTGATTATGGACGAGTTCCATGTTGTATGACTCTATATTGGGGCCTAAGGGAATGGGGATGTGTACAGGTCCACTTGGGGTCTAGACACTCACACTCTCTCTCACTTACACACACACACTCTCTCTCACTTACACACACACCCTCTCTCATACACACACACACACACCCACTCTCTCACACACACACACCCACTCTCTCACACACACACACCCACTCTCACACACACACACACACACACACACACCCACTCTTATAAACACTCTCACTCTTACACACACACCCTCACACATCCACTCTCTCACACCCTTACACACACCCTCTCACACCCTTAAACACACACAACCACACACACACACTCACTCTTACACACACACCCTCTCACTCTTACACACACACCCTCTCACTCTCTCTCACTTACACACACTCACACTCTTACCCCACCACTCCGACTTACAACAACGGGATAGTGCACAATCGGCAAAGGGATCATGGGCGCTAGTCAAATGCAGGTCGTTCTGACGAAGAAGGGCTTTTGCTCGGGTATGGGATGTGTTGCGGACGGGGTGGGGGGTGTGTCGCACCCGTGGGGAGAGAAGGGGGAGAACAGGAGTGGGGGGAGAACGTGGGGGACTCGCTCCCGCTGGGAGAGGTGGAGGGGGAGAACGTGAGAGAGAGAGAGCGATTGAGAGAGAGCAATTGAGACAGCGATTAAAAGCAAGGAAGAGTGGGAGCAAGAGGGAGCAGGTGGGAGAGCAAGGACAAGAGGGAGCAGGACGGAGAGTGGGAGTGAGTGCGAGTGAGGGTGCAAGAGGGAGGGAGCAAGAGGCGGAGCGAGCGAGAGGGGGAGGGAGGGAGCGAGCGAGAGGGGGAGGGAGGGAGCGAGCGAGAGGGGGAGGGGGAGGGAGGGACGGAGGGTGAGAGGGAGCGAGCGCAAGACTGAGAGGGAGGGAGCGAGAGGGAGCAGGAGGGAACAGCAAGAGTGAGACGAAGAGGGAGGAAGCGAGAGGGTGAGGAGGGAGCGAGCGCGAAGGATGGGGTATGAGAGAAGGAGCAAGAATGAGAGGAAGAGGGAGGGGGGGGGGGGGGGGGGAAGGGGGAGGGAGGAGGGAGGGGGGGAGCGGGTGGGGAGGGGAGCGCGAGAGGGAGGGAGGGAGCAGGGATTGGAAGTGTGATATTTGAGTGTTGTCCCATTACGACAGCATGACACACGCTGGGGACCCAGCATGTGTCTGAGCTGGGAGGCGGGCGTCGCTGGGAGGTGTATGGTGAGGACTGAAGGATGGGGATGGGGCTGGAGCACAGCGAAGGTTAAAGGGAGAACAGGATGAGGGGGTGGGGGCAATTTTCCGAACAGCCCAAATGGGAGCTTGGCTTTGACACTGACAGCAACACAGCATCAGCAATCAGCAAAAAGCAATTCAACACGGTGTGTAACATGCAACAGCTCACAGCGGGTCTCACCTACTTCATTTCAGCCCTCCCCTCCACCGGGACTCCCCTCATAGCCCACCCACCAACACAGGGGGGAGACGGATCGAGGGGGGAACGGGTAAAGAACCAGAGCGGGGAGACGGATCGAGGGGGGAACGGGGTTAGGAACCAGAGCGGGGAGACAGATCGAGGGGGAACAAGGTAAAGAACCAGAGGGGGGAGACAGATCGAGGGGGGATCGGGGAAA
>NW_025981518.1:4920-5302 GCF_021869965.1 Rhincodon typus | reverse complement strand
GGGAGGGGTGTCGGGGCTGGAGGAGGTTACAGAGATAGGGAGGGGTGTAGGGGCTGGAGGAGGTTACAGAGATAGGGAGGGGGTGTAGGGGCTGGAGAAGGTTACAGAGATAGGGAGGGGTGTAGGGTGGGGAAGGTTACAGAGATAGGGGGGGGTGTAGGGGCTGGAGAAGGTTACCGAGATAGGGAGGGGTGTAGGGGCTGGAGGAGGTTAGAGAGATGGTGAGGGGATATAGGGGCTGGGAGGAGGTTACCGAGATAGGGAGCGAGGTGTAGGGGCTGGAGAAGGCTACAGAGATAGGGAGGGGTGTAGGGCTTGAGGCGATTACAGAGATAGGGAGGGGTGTAAGGGCTGGAGGAGGTTACAGAGAATAGGGAGGGGG
>NW_025981518.1:0-4753 GCF_021869965.1 Rhincodon typus | reverse complement strand
CCCTCAGTACTGACCCTCCGACAGTGCGGCGCTCCCTCAGCACTGACGTTGAGAAAATAATGACGGGGAACTAGGAAATGACAGAGGAGTTGAATAGCTGCTTTGCATCGATCTTCATGGCCGAAGGAATTTCACAATTACTGAGTAATCAAGGGGCAAATGGGGAGTAGAAAGAAATACAGTAACTATGAGAAGAGAACAAATGCTAAGGAAATAATGGGCTAAAGACCACCAAGGATGCATCCTGGGATATTGTAGGAGTGGCTACAGAGGTAGTGGATGCAGTGGTGCTAATCTTCCAAGAATCCTTAGAGTAGAATCCTATAAGTAACTGAGCGATGTGGGCTGTAATACAATGTGCGGTAGGAATCAGTTGAGGTGGTCATTTCATCCAGACCATCTCACCACTTTGCCCCAATTCTATTCGAGTATTTTGGCAAGACTTTCACAAGGTCATGACAAGTTTTCGATTGACGCCTTTTATTGACTTGTCACGAGCCCTGCGCACCAAACCTTGCCACCTTACCAGCTGTGCCGTGCAGACTAGTTGCCGGGGAAACCCAATATGGGCATCAGGGGGTGGGCGTGGGGGGGTTGCCGCCAGCTCCACACGACCTCCATGTGGCCCGGGGCCCAATCCGCAGAGTGGGGCACCACCCACAAAGTGGCACATCCATTGGCACTCAGGCAGCGGGGTCCAGTCAGCCCCTGTCTTGGCCTGTGGGAGGCTGGGCCGTTAAAACATATTCAAGGCCCAGACAGATGTTTAATCAGGAAGGGAGTGGAGGATTGTGGGGGAATGGCAGGAGAGTGGAGTTGAGGATGGTCAGAGCTGCCGCGATCTCGGTTGAATGGTGGAGCAAGCTCAATGGGCTGAATGGCCTACCTCTGTACCTATGGTCTAATTTTTCTTCCTTCTGCCTTCGCCGACAGGCGAGCCCCCGGCTGGTTTCCGCGAGATCCTCCTGAGAGAAGGCCCGGAACGCTTTGCGAAGGCCATCCGGAACCACAAAGGCCTGCTGCTGATGGACACCACCTTCAGGGACGCCCACCAATCACTGCTGGCCACCCGGGTCCGCACGCACGACCTGAAGAACATCTCGCCTTTCGTGGCCCACCGTTTCAGCCAGTTGTTCAGCATCGAGAACTGGGGAGGTAAGGCGTCATATCTCCCAGCGTCCCCCACCTACCCTGGTTAGCGGCACCAAAGCTCCCCAGCCTGAGATACGATCATAAGAACGGGAGCAGAAGTAGGTCATACAGCCTCTGATTGTGGCGTCAGATTCCTCTCGGCCCTCTGTCACTCAGACATCTGTTGAACCCAACCTTCAGTAGATTCGCTGAGCCAAGTACCGCCGCTCCCGTGGGAAGAGAATTCCCAAGATGTCTGAGAGAATGATTTCCTCCCCATCTCGGTCTTGAGTTGGAGGTACCTCGTTTTTAAACCCTGCTCCCTCGTTCCTCAACATGCGGTTAGATCCACTCTGCATCCACCCTGTCAAAGCCACGCAGAATCTCATTCACATTGCAATTAGATCGCCTCTCATTCTTTTACAGTCTTTAATTTGGATTTTTAATGATGGGTTCAGTCAGAATTACCTCTGAAGGACATCTCTGGCTCTGAGCTCTATCGAGAGCCACACAGTGGCTCAGTGGTTAGCTTCAGGGACCCGAGTTTGATTCCACCCTCAGGCGACGGTCTGTGTGGAGTTTGCACATTCTCCCCGTGTCTGCACAGGTTTCCACTGGGAGCTCTGGTTTCCTCCTACAGTCCAAAGATGTGCAGGTTAGGGTGGATTGGCCATGCTAAATTGCCCCATAGTGTTCAGAGTTGTGTAGATTAGGTGGATGGGTCTGGGTGGGATGCTCTGAGGTTCATTGTGGATTTGTTGGGCTGAAGGGCCCGTTTCCACACTGTAGGGATTCTATGGAAACAGGCCATTTGGCCCAACTCATTATGTGCCAACCAGGATTCCCAAACTAAACCAGCCCCACTTGCCTGCATTTGGCCCATATCTCTCTAAACCTTTCCTATCTGTGTACCTGTCCAAATGTCTTTTAAATGTTGTAATTGTACATGCCTCTGCCACTTCCTCTGGCAGCTCATGCCATACACACACCGCCCGCTGCGTGAAAAAGTTGTCACTCAGGTCCCTTTTAAATCTTTCCCCTCTCACTTTAAACCTATGCCCCTCTGGTTTGGGACTCCCCTACCCTGGGAAAAAGACCTTGTCTATTCACCCTATCCATGCTCCTCATGATTTTATAAACCTCTACAAGGTCGCCCCTCAGCCTCCTACGCTCCAGGGAAAATAGCCCCAGCCTATCCAATCTCACCTTATAATTCAAACCCTCCAGTTTCAGTAACATCCTTGTAAATCATTTTTGCAAACCCTTTCCAATCCTGGTTGACCAGAATTGAATGCAGTATTCTAAATGTGGCCTATGAGTCAACTTTTAAAACATATTTTCCAGATTTTTTTTAACGTCACAATCAATCTCTTTTTTGATAAATGTGGGTTGATCAATGATTTTGCTCTCTGTATGATTTATAAAAAGTAAAGGATCAAGGCAGTTTTATTCCGTGTCTTGCTGTCTGTGGGCATCCTTCAGTGTGATTGGCTGGGTAATCTCACTGTTGCTGGATGTCCATAGATCCCACAGGCTTGACCCTAGTTTCCAACAACTGTCCCGAAAGGGGAAAATTCATATGACAGAGATTCTGAGCTCTTTGTTGGCCGCTTTCTTTGGCATCCATGGCAAGGGCAATAAGTTTGCTAGAGACTGCAAACGCCAGGCCAGTGTGTTGTGTCTCTGCGTGTTTCCCAACTGCGTCTTCGATGAAGAAATCCGTTATCCTCAGTACCGGTGATGTTAAGCTGATTCCTCAATTATTGGCTGGATTCGTTTGACTGCCCTGTTTAAATATTGCTGTCATGTTCACCAGTGCTCCGACACATTTGATTTGATTTGATTTATTATTGTCACACGCACCTAGGTACAGTGAAAAGTTTTGTTTTGCGTGCAGTACAGGCAGATCATACCATACAGAGTGCATTAGGGGAACAGAACAGAGTGAGGAATACAATGTTACTGCTGCAGAGAGGGTGCACAAAGAGTGAGGATCAACATTCAATTCAAAAGTTGAGAGGTCCAATCAGAAGTCTAATAACAGCAGTGAAGAAGCTGTTCTTGAATCTGTTGGTCCGTGTGTTTAATCTTTTGTATCTACTGCCCAACAGAAGAGTTTGGAAGAGATTATAACCGGGGTGGGAGGGGTCTTTGATTATGTTGGCTGTCTTCATGAAGCAGCGAGAAGTGTATATGGAGTCAGTGGATGGGAGGTTGGCTTATGTGATGGACTACGCTGTGTTCACAATTAGGTAGCTGGCTAGCGTTTCAGTCGATGGCTAGTGTCAGAGGTACCGCAGTTCCAACGTATGGGTTCGGTACCCATTCCAGCTGCGATGGGACTTCCAGTGGAAGACAAGGGTATAAAGATGGCAACATGATATAAACTGGGAGCAGGAGTTGGGCCATTCAGCCCCTTGAGCCTGCCTTTCCCAATTCAACAACTGGGCTGATTGGGTTACCGTCCACCCCTGTCTGGCCAACCCCCCTACACGTGGCTTGGATTCTGGGAGATGTGACCTTGAGGGGTTGCTGCAAGTGACAAGACACGGGGGAAGCAGCCCCAGAATTTCAACACAGCGAGCTTGGCAGGTCGCTCCCATTAAAATCCCAAATGGGGAATCATTGTCCAAGGGCACTGAGGCATACTAGACATCATCCTCGGGCATGGTCCCTGTCCTGAGTTGTATTTTTAATGTGTCTGTGTCACTTTGCGCAGTAATAATTTTGTTTTGTACACCCCTCCCGCTTTCCAAAGTGTTCGATTTGCCGTCTTTCCAGGCCACCTTGTGTCCTCATTTGTCATTCCCTGCTTTGTTTCAGTGTGTTGCACGAGCACATTTCTAACTTCACCTCAATCTGAACTTGTTTGGTCTACCTGTCTGTCGTTGGGAGCTGTGTGTTCTTACCTGTGAGCAGGCTCGATTGATCAATTCCCACAGCTGCACCATCTCGTGTGCCCCACAATATCTATTCCCAGCTCCCTCCCATCCTCTTCCACACGACTGCTTTCATTTCCAAGCTGAGATCCAACGCTGACGAGGGTGGAAAACGCCGACAGATTGGGCACAGGGAGGGAGCGACGAGCTGAAGGTCAGGCGTCAGTCACCTCCATCGGCTCAGAGCAAGGGTTTCCCCTGGCCCCCAGAACTCCTGCACCCGCATTGCTGTAGTGCCTCCCACTCTCTCCCGGCACGCCAAAGCCGAATTGTCAGGACTGCACAGCAGGATGCCGCAATGGTGGGTTGATCATTGACCAAGCTCCAGCCAACACCACCCCCGCCACTTCTCCAACCCCGGACACTGAGATGTAACATCAGTTGCCGAGAGTTGAGGGGGTAACTGTGCAGCTTGGAACCTGCAGTCATTTCTTGAGACGCTGCCTTCAAATATTTATATCCACATCCCAAAGCGGCCTGCATTCAAATCTCACAGCCCCGTGACAGGGGGACATCGGCAACGTAGCTAACCAGGTGCAACATTCCCTCAGCACTGACCCTCCGACAGTGCAGTGCTCCCTCAGCACTGACCCTCCGACAGTGCGGCGCTCCCTCAGCACTGACCCTCCGACAGTGCGGCGCTCCCTCAGCACTGACCCTCCGACAGTGCGGCGCTCCCTCAG
>NW_025981517.1:0-5303 GCF_021869965.1 Rhincodon typus | reverse complement strand
TCAGTGCTAAGAAATTGCAGCTGTATCAGAGGATCAGTGCTGAGGCATTGCCTCACGATAAAGGCATCAAAAGTGAGGTAGTGCGAAACGATTACAGGGTCACCATGACATTGCAACACTGTGACAGTGTCAGAACTGATGGACTATTTCATTTTCAGAGGGGCATTACTGAGGGATTGAAGCACTGTCAGAGGTCCAGTGCAGAGGGAGTGCTTCATTGTCAGACGGTTATTACTGCAGGAGTGCATTACTGTTAGACAGAGCCAGTTGTTAATTATGCAGGTGTCAGAACTGGGACAGTGCCTCATTGTAAGGGCATCAGAATTGAGGGCGACCTCACATTTAGAGGGTCAGTCCTGAGGGAGGGTTTCGTTATTATTGTGTCAGTACCTCGGGCCTTGGCAGATTGACAGCTGGTCAGTTCTGAGACAGAGTCTCTTTGTCAGTGGGTCAGCACTGAGGCTGTGCTTCAGTGTAATGGTGTCAGAATGGAGGTTTTGCCACAGACTGACGGTAAGTACTGAGGCATTTCAGCTCTATCAGGGTCAGAACCCAGGCAGTACCTCATTAGCAAAAGATCACTTCTGCAGCAGGGAGAGAGGGTCAGACTGAAGGAGTGCCTCCTTGTCAGATGCTCAGTTCTGACACACTGCTCCTTTGCCAGAGGGTCATTGGTGAGGCACTGCCTCTTTGTAATGAGATCAGAACTGTCAGGGGGCCAGTACTGAGCGAGAACCTCATGATCAGAGGTCAATACTGAGAGAGTGTCTTATCCGAGATTCATTCGTAAGGGTGTGCTTCATTGTCAAAGAGTCCATTCTGAGGGACGGCATCAGGTGATAATTCTAAGGGAAATGCAGGGTTACAGGGATACGTTAAGGGGATGGATCAGATGCGCTTGGGAGGGTGAGTGTGGACTTGGGCTTAATTGCCTGTTTTACACTGTGGGGATTCTATGATTCTGATGAGAGGATCAGTGCTGTGGCATTTCAGCACTGTTGGAGGGTAAGATCAGTGGGAGTGCATAACTGTCAGAGGGTCAATACTGAGGCTGAGGCAGAGCCAGGGAAATGTAGACTAGTGAGCCTTTGGACTTGCAATCCAGTCCTACCTCAGAACTGATCCTCTGACAGAGCTGCAGCTCCTCAGTACTGACTCTGTAATCGTGAGGTACACCCTCAATCCTGACCCCACTTCAATGAGGCACGGCCTCAATATTGACCCTCTGACAGTGAGGCACTCCCTCAGTACTGACCCAGTGACTATAATGCGCTCCCACAGGTCCGAATTCATACGACACCAGGTGATAGTCCAACACAAGCTTTTGCAGCCTCAGTCCTCCTTCAGTCCAACATCGACACCTCCATATCACGGAAATGAGATCTGACAGTGCTTCCATTCCTTGGGGCTAAACCGCTAATCATGTGGCCCTCCATCCATTCTGATCCCATTACATTGAGGCACTGCTTCAGAATGGATCCCTCGTACTCACCCACTGACAGTGCTGTCTACATGTACTGACTGTCTAACATGTGAGCACTCCCTTGATTCTGACTCTCTACAATGAGGTACTCGCTCAGTACCAATGCTCTGACAGTGAAGCACTTCCTCCAAACTGACCTGCTGACAACGAGGCAGTCCCTAAGGACTAACCTTCTGATAGATCTGCAATACCTCCGTCCTGATCATCTAAACGTGTGAGACCCCTTCAATTCATACCCTCTTACAATGAGACTGTGCCTCAGTAATGACCCTCTGACAATGAGGCAATGCCTCAGAATCGACCCACTTAAAGTGCTGCACTACCACACAACTGACCATCTAAGCATGTGGCACACTCCGATATGACCACCTTACAATCAGGTACTGCCTCTGTATTGACCTTCTGACAATGATGCACACCCTTTGTAGTGTACCTTTGACAAACAGGCACTGACTCAGTAATGACTCCCGATGATGAGACATTCTATCAGGACTGAACATATGATATAGGCACCTGCTCAGGACTGAACGTATGATAATGAAGCATTCCCACAGTTCCAAACCACTGACAGTGCTGTAATACCTCAGGACTGACCCTCCTATCATGTGACACTGCTTCAATTCTGACATCTGCATAATGAGGCACTGCCTCAGTCCTGACCCTCTGACAATAATGCACTCCCACAGTTCTGACGCTCTGACAATGAGGCATTCATTCAATATTTACACTGTGATAGACTTGCAAAATCTCAGTACTGGCTGTCAAATCAAGAGGCACATTCTGAATTCTAACCCTGTTGCAATGAGGTACTGCTTCAGTATTGACCCTCTGCGTCTGTGTCATTTTAAAGCCGATGTTATCTGTCTTCAGAGAGTCCACAAAACCATTTTGAAGTCAAAGTATTCCTTTGAAAGATGGTTAAGTAGTAACACTGCTGTTTTTTTATTGGTGTTTGTAATAAATTTCAGGTAATTTTTGGATACACCAAATCGCAAAATTACAGAAGGGGAAGGAGGCCATTTGGCCCATCATACTGAGTTGTCTCTATCATCTCATGCAAATCCTTTTTTCCCCCATCACCTGCACATCATTTTCATCCAATGCCCTCTGTACGTCTCCATTGAACTTCATTCATCACATTTACAGAAGTGCACTCCATAACCTAACTACACATTGTGTGATAAAACTCTTCTACAAGCAGGGACATCTTCTCCCGATCTACTCTGTTGAGCCCACTCTCGATTTCAGAAAACCTGAATTCCATCTCCTCTCAGCCGGCCGTTGAGAGAGAACAGTCCCAAACTCTTCAATCTATTCTTGTATCTGAAGCTTTTCCGACCTGGAACCATTCCAGTAATAATCAACACATCAATGCATTTGCCTTTTTCCTATAATGTGCAGGCCACAACTGTGCACAATACTCCAGCTGAGATTTAACTTACCTTGCAGAAGTTCAATGTCATCAACTTCTTACTCGTATACTCTATACCCCTAATTAATAAAGGCTGTATGCTTTATTAATTGCTCTCTCCAGCTGTACTGCGACCATCATTTCAACTGTGCACGTCCATACTACTATTTTACATTGGAAGGAAAAACACTTGAAAGAGAAAGTGCATCACCTTACACTTCTCTGCATTGTACCTCATCTTCCACCTGTCTGCCCACTCCATCAACTTTTCAATGCACTTTTGGAGTTCCACATTATTCTTCTCACAATTTTCAATTCTCAAGTTTAACTCGGAAATTGTCCCTTGCACACCACGATCAAGATAATTAATTATCTTTCAGGAAAGACAAACGTCCCAGTAGCAGCCCCTGGAGAATTCCACGACAACCCTGTTTCCCAGCCTGAAAAATATCCGTTCACCATTATTGAAATATTGGACTGGACAAAGAAGAAGGCATTCTTTCTTTGAATAATGCCACAGGCATTTTCATTTCCATTTCTGAATCTCATTGCATCATATATACAGCAACGCAGGAATTCCTTGATAATGTCAGACGAGATCATACTCTGTTATAACCAGAATGACACAAAAGCCCTCAATTGCCAAGTATCTGAGTCATGAACGCAACCTTCTGGGCCTCAGAAATGACAAGTGGAAGTGCTTTGTGTGTACAGTCTTTTATCAAATCCTTCAGTCAGCAGAGCAGCTGCCTCCAGGGCTGGAATGTCTTCATAAAAGGAATGTTATTGCAGTTCTACCGGGAAAGAGAAGGGAAGTCTTCAAAGGACTGCAGTCAAAGTAGGTTGGAGAGCCTTGATTCTCTGGTGCCACACTTGATTTAGTGGTTTGACAAAGTTCGCATGATCGACTGATTAACAAGTTCGATCACATGGAATACAGGGAAACGAGCCATCTGGATACAAAAATTGACGAGAAGGTAGGAGAGAGGGTAGTGGTCGAGGGTTATTTTTCAGATTGAAGGCCTGTGACCAGCGGGTTGGAGGGTTTGAGCTATAAGGAGAGGCTGAATAGGCTAGGGCCATTCTTCCTGGAGTGTCGGAGGGCGAGGAGGACCTGATAGAAGTTTATAAAATCATGAGAGCATGGATAGGGTGAACAGCCATGGTCTTTTCCCCAAGGTAGGGGAGTCCAAAACTAGAAGTCATGGGTTTATTTTGAGAGGGGAAGTTTTGAAAGGTACCTGAGGAGCAACATTTCGAATTAGAGGGTGGCAAATGTATGCAATAAGCTGCCAGTGGAATTGGTGGAGGATGGCACAATACAACATTTCAGAGGGAAGTGAATGGGTCGACGAATAGGACGGGTTGAGGGATATGGCCAAACGGAATAGATTAATTTTGTTTATCTGGTCAGTATGGACGAGTTGGACTAAAGTATCTGTTTTCAAACTGTACATTTGCCATTCTATGACTCCATGTTCCACTGACAATAAGGCACTTTCTCAGTAATATCCTCTGAGAACGAGGCACTCCCACACTGCTGCAAATACCTCACTACCAACCCTTTTAATATGTGGCACTCCCTCAGTTCTAACCGATTGACGGTGAATCAATGCCTCTGGCCTAACTCTCGAGTCAGTTGGCACTCCTTCAATTCCAACACCTACACAATGAGGCACTGCCTCCGTATTGACCCTCTGACTCCTACAGATCTGACTCACTGACAGTCCTGTATTGTTAGTCCTGACCCTTTAATCATTTCGCACTCCCTCAATTGTGACCCCATTACATTGAGGAACTGAATCAGTATTAACCCTCTTGCAATGAGGGGCCACCTCAGTACTGAACCTCTGACTGTGCTTCAATACCTCAAGACTGACCCTCTGTCAATAAAGCATTCTGTCAGTTCGACTTTCTCTAAGTGCTGCAAAACCTCAGCACGGGTCCTGTAATCAAGTGGCACTCCTTCAATTCTAACCTCTGTCGGAAGTGGCACTGCCTCATTGTTGACCCTCTGACAATGAGGCACCCTCTCAGTACTCAAAGTCCAATTATGTCGCATACCCACAATTCTGAAACCTGTACAATGAGGGGATGTTCACTGATGATTGCACAATGTTCAGAACCATTCGCAGCTCCTCAGATACTGAAGCAGTCCTGTTCAAATGCAACAAGTCCTGTCTCGGGCCAACAAGTACAAATAACATTTGTGTCACACAATGCAACCATCAACAATAAGAGACAATATAACCACTGCCCCTTGGCATTTTTACCATCATAGTCTTACCATCACTGAATCCCCACCATCAACATCCTGAGGGTCATCATTGACCAGAAACTCAACTGCTCTCACCACATAAACACAGCGCAAGAGCAGGTCAGAAGCTAGGAATACCACAGGGAGTAATT
>NW_025981516.1:0-5303 GCF_021869965.1 Rhincodon typus | reverse complement strand
GAGACTGGGGAAGCTGGGAGTTCAGTCTGATGGAGAGACTGGGGAAGTTGGGGCTGTTCTCCTTACACAAGGTTGAGAGGGCATTGTGAGGAAGGGACACCGGACCCGAAACGTTAACTCTGACTTTTTTTTCTTCGCAGGTGCTGCCAGACCTGCTGAGCTTTTCCAGCAACTTCCGTTTTTGTTGTTGTTGAGAGCGCTTTGATGGAAGTGCTGGAAAAAATGAGGGATCCAAGCGAGGGAAGCTGTCCCTGGGGTTGGAGTGTTCAAGAACCAAGGGACTCCAACTTAAGCCGATGGTCAAAAGCTCCTTCACTGAGTGCGGGGTTTAGGGCCTTGAAAGCAGTGCCTGGGAGCATGGTGGAAGCAGGTTCGATCCTTGGCTTGTGACAAAAAATCAAAAACAATCCCAAGGAAACAGAAGGGCAGACTGATGGGACTATGGCAGGAATGGACTAGGAATAGGGTGAGTTGCAAACGCAGAGGGGCAAGAAGGTAAAAAGGTCAGGATAGGGCAAATAGTTACCCTTCTCCTGTGTTGCCACCACTCTCTGATTTGCCGACAGAGCAGTGTGTTTCCTGACGAATTCTATGAACTGGGAAAGTCGTTTCAATGATTGAAATTGACTGAGGCAGAGGGAGAGGGAGATTGAGAGTGAGAGGCATGGTGCAAGCAGTTGTTTCTCAGACTGAAGGAGGAAGTGTCCCCTGGTGTCTTTAGAAGTCAGGATTGAGACCAATCCGTTCAAAAGTACACATCAGATCGTTCCAATGAGAGGTCATCGACCTGGAAAGTCGACTCTTGCTGCTATTTCTCTCTTAGGTTTTTGTCGAGCACTTTCAGTTCCTGTCTCAGATTCCCAGAATCTCCCAAAACTTCGCTTTGGAGTTCAAGATGGTGCTGGTGAACTGGGCTGACATGCCGCAGATGGGAAAGCCGAACTTATGTACGTTGGAGAGACTGTGTGAATTTAACCGAAAACTATTAAAGTGACAAGGGCACTGTGGGGGAGTACGCATATGAATCATTGAGGGTACCAGGAGCCCGAAACAGTGATTCCAAAGCCGATAGAATCCTGGGTCTTATGAATAGAAGGAAGGAAATGGGGGGATGGGGTAGGGTTAACGGCTTGGGCAAGTGGGCCAGGGATCTATATGAGGGCAGAATATTCAGTCAGGAGCATGGAGAAGTGGAAGAGGGGAGGGCCTGGTGTCTCCCCTACCCTGGGGAAAAGACCTTGGCTATTCACCCTATCCATGTCTCCAGGTCCTGACAGGGCTCTGAGTTTATTGACACCGTTTCAATCTCACTGGAAGGGTTCTGGTTATTCCCAGAGTTATCCAAAAGTTAAAGATTTTATAAATTATGGAAGTTCCCCAATTTACCTGGCTTTCAGAACCAGATTTAAACAAAGTATGGACCAGGTTCCTGCACTAAACAGGAAACACTATTTATAACAAGTAATTTAATAGCTCCAGGGAAACTGTCAACATAATACACTGACTTAATGATTAAAAGTCAAATGTTGTGAGAAAGATAAATTGGCTTATTTCAGGTTTACAGTGAGTAAACTGGACAGAACAAAGAGACCGATCTTGAGCTGGGGCAGAAATGAACATTTCTCTCTCTCTTTCTCTGTAACTTGTTCCCAGCTCCAAGCTGCTCAGTTATCTGAGAACCTATCACACAACTGTTGACAGGTATCGATAACCAGTCACGAGTCTGTAGAACAATCAAAATCTTGTTGCCAGCATGGGCTGGACAGCCCTCAACTCCAAAAGATCTGCATTTCAAGCTTCAATTAAAGTTTGTTCAAACAGTTGTTTATAAGACTTCTGCAATGGCTGTCAGCTCCCTTGTTTTCAAAACATCCAGCCATGCTTTCAAAACAACTCTTTACTTCCCATGGCTAATCCACCTAACCTACACATCCCTGAATACTATGGGCAATTTAACATGGCCATTCCACCTAACCTGCACATCTCTGGACTGTAGGAGGAAACCCACATAGATATGGGGAGTATTATGCAAACTCCACACAGTTGTCTGAGGCTGGAATTGAATCCAGGTCCCTGGCACTATGGAGCAGCAGTAGTAACCACTGAGCCACAATGCCACCCGATGGTTTGTGCAGGGGGCACACCACCCACTCTTGCTGCATGGTCAACAGACGTCGCGTTTTACTGCTGCAAGCCCTTCCCGCAGTGTCTACCCCGCACGCGGCCAGAACTTTGCATTTTCATTGCAATCACAGAGGAACCGGCAGAGGTGAGAGAATGGCCATGGTGCCCATATCCTGTCCCGCTAACGGGAATGGGGCACCACGGTTACATTTCCAAATTCTCGGATGATGCTAATTGGAATTGTGTTCCAGAAAGGTTCACTCAGGCTTAGCAAATGGGCAAGAAGGTGGCAGATTGAACAGAACGTGGTAATATGTGAGGCTATCCTCTTTGGTAGGAAAAACAGATGTGCACAAGGCTTCTTAAATGGTAAGAGAAATAGAAAGTGTCGACATATAAAGGGACCTCCTTGTCGATCAGTCACTGAAGGTTAATGCAGCGAGCTGTTAGGAAGGCTAATGTAATGTCAGATTTTATTGCAAGTAAATTTGAGTACAGAAGTAATGAGGTCTCACTTCAATTGTATAGGGGCATGGTTAGAGTTAGAATTAGAATTAGCTTTATTGTCACATGTACTCTCATGAAAACAGTGAACAGTTTACAAGTCACCACTTTCAGCACCACCTTAGCTACCAAGGTATCTAGACACCTTAAGTACAAATTCTTAGGGGAGAAAGAGTTAGCAAATTAAAGTCCAGCAATAATTTGGAAAAATAGAGAAATAAGAATTCAGAATAACTGCTCTTCCAACCCAAACTGTACCACACTGGTTAGATTGCATCTTAAATATTGGGTACAGTTTTAGCATCCCTATCGAAGGAAAGGCATTGTTGTCACAGCATTGAAGGGTCACCGGACTTGCTCCTGGGATGGCGGGACTGTCCTATGAAGAGAGACTGGGAAAACTGGATCTGCATTCTCTAGAGTTTGAGAAAACGTGAAGTGATCGCATTGAAACCTACAAAATGCTTACATAGAGGCACCAAAGACATTTCCCCCTGGTTGGGGAGCCTATTTAAAAAAAAATTAAGTTGGGGGCATTATTTAAAAAAAAAAGGGGAGATGGTACTTAGGTCTGAGATGAGGACTGTTTTACTTCATTCAGAGGATTGTGAATCTTTGAAATTCTCTACCACAGAGAGCTCAGTCTTTAAGAGGAGGTTTAAGGTAGAGATTGATAGATTTCTGATTACCAGGGGCGGGACAGGGCTATAGGGATGGGGAGGCTAAAAGGCATTGGAAGGTTTGGTCAGCATCGATCATATGGAATGGAGGGTCAGGTGCCCGATGGGCTGAATGGCTTACTCCTGTTCCTGTGGCTCGTAAAAAAGAATTGAAGGGGAAGCCTGAGTGACATGGTGAAGGGCAGGAGGGATGAAGTCACGGCAGGGCCGAAGGGAGTGGTAATGTACAAGAAACAGAAGGGTCTAGGCCCGAAACGTCAGCCTTCCTGCTCCTCTGATGCTGCTTGGCCTGCTGTGTTCATCCAGCTCTACATCTTGTTGTCTCAATGTTCGAGGTGGACCTGAGAACGGCAGGACGACGATGAACCGTGACCGTCTGAAAGTGAGGCAGCAAGGTGACGGGAGCTGGAGGGTTGGGGTGGGGGGGATGAGACAAATAGGGAAAACTGCAGAGCAAAGACAGAGATTGCGGTTTGAAATGGTAGGGGCTGACGTTGAGTGGAGAGTGACAGATGAGGTGCTGCCCCTTGAGCTGATATTGGGCTGCAGCCCTATGAGAACAGAGCGGGAGCAGAGTGAACATTAAACAGAGGGCCTTGAGGCGTTGGGCAAGAAAGGTGACAACATTGAAATGTGTTTCTTGTGCAATGACCTGGAACACATTGCCCTAAAGGCTGGTAAAATCACTTTCAAAAGAGAATTGGAAAAGCACTTTTTTGAGAGGAGCAAGGTGCCGGGCTACGCGATGGAGCAAGAGTGTGTAACTGATGGTTTTATTTTCAACAGGCACAGACCCTTCTCTGTGTCAGATTCCATTTTCATGCATCAGGTAACACTGAGCTGTACAAGTGTGTTCAGCCTCATTAAACCGTTCTGCTAAAGCTCACGGTGCATTATTTCTCTTGGGGCTGGTTGTCGTCAGAGTGGGGGCCAGTGAAAAGAGATATAGTTCCAGTCATGTCCTTCATAAGCATATAACATCCTGCTGCATTTCACGGCCAGGCAAGCACTTCCGAAGTACAGTCCCTAACCCTAATGCTGTTGTAGTGTTGAAACATTCAGCTCATGGATATAAGAACGTACAATGAAAATGCAAAAATAAGAACTGAACATTTAGATCAGGGCTGCATTAGGTCAACACTCCTTGATTCAATATTTCCTCAGCTTCCTATTCACCAAAGACAGCTCTTTCCCCAACACCAGAAACTGAGTACATTGACGAGTTTTGACAAAGGATCAAGGACACATCTGTAGATACTGCCCAACCTATGCAGTTTCTGTTTCAGATTTCCAACACCCGCAGTCCTTGGTTTTACATTGCCTCACCTTCCAGTTTGGCTCAGACTTTCCTTTTCTTTCGATTGGCTCCATTTACTGCCTTGAAGTGAAGTGGAGATGCCAGTGTTGGGCTGAGGTGGGCATGGTCAAAAATCACACGACACCAGGTCATAGTCCAACAGGTTTATTTGAAAATGCAAGCTTTCGGAACTCAGCTCCTTCCTCAGGTGTAGTGTGAGAGAGAGGGTACAACACACAGAATTTATAAGCAGAAAGGTAACAACCGTAAAGCTGGCTGCCTTTTGTTGAATCTTTAATCAGTTAGGAAGGAGACTACTGACTAAAATGCAAAATCCAGATTCCTCTGAAGTCATTGTCCCAAGGTAACTAAAAGTTTTATTAATGTATACAAGAGATGACATCTCAGGTCAGACAATGCATTTTAGGTGTGAGGTCTTGCTTAGAGTCTGTCTATGTTTTAAACTGGGGTCAGGTTTTTTTTGAGCAAAACAGAATGTATCTGCAACTTCACAAACAGCTTGGATGAAATAATTTGTGTGTGTATTTGCGTGTCAGTGTGTGTGAGAGACAGAGAGAAAGAGAGAGAGAAAGAGAAAGAGAGAGAGTGTGCGCATGTGAGTGTGTGCTTGAAAAAGTATGCGTGTGAGCAAGTGTATGCATGTGGGAGTGTGATGCGTGAGAGAGGGTCTGTGTAAG
>NW_025981515.1:0-5303 GCF_021869965.1 Rhincodon typus | reverse complement strand
CAGACCCATAGTCTCCCTACCAGGCACTCCATCGCAAAAATTAGCCAGAGAACTACAAAGAAGACTCAAGCACCTCGTCAAGAAATCACCCCACTCCATCCACTCAGCCCAAAAATTCCTCAACTCCATCAAAGACATAAAGATAGAGGACGAAGAGACCATGATATCGTTTGATGTCACCGCCCTATTCACGTCAATAGACATACCACTAGCAAGGGAAACAATGACAACACTACTTGAACAAGAACACGACCCCAGTGAAACCATCTCCAAGGACAACATGCTTAAACTACTGGACCTATGCCTGACCACCCACTTCACCTTCAACGGCCAAACATACGAGCAAATCAACGGGACACCCATGGGATCGCCTATCTCCGGACTCATAGCAGAAGTAGTGATGCAAAGACTGGAAAGGACTGCCCTTCCGCAAATCCAACCTAAACTATGGATACGCTACGTAGACGACACCTTTGTCATCATTAAACGGACCAAATTAGAAGAGACACACAAACTCATAAACAACATCCTCACCGGAATAAAATTCACCAGAGAGGAGGAGAAGAACAAACAACTCCCATTCCTGGACGTCATGGTAGAGCACAAGACAAATGGGGAACTGCAAATGAAAGTACAACGTAAAGCCACACACACAGACCAGGTATTGAACTTCAATAGTAACCATCCCACCACACACAAACAAAGCTGCGTGCGAACACTATTTAAAAGGGCAACAACACACTGCAGCAACATGGAACTACGCCAAGAGGAGGAGGAATACCTCTTCCAAGTGTTCAAGGATAATGGATATCCAAAGAACTGGGTCAGGAGATGCCTACAGGAACAGCATCAGAAAGATTCTACATGCCCAGACACACTCATCACACTACCCTACATCAGGAACACGTCAGAACTCACCACAAGACTTCTACGACCGCTGGGCATCAGAGTGGCACACAAACCCACATCAACCCTACGACAACTGCTCACCCGAACTAAAGACCCACTCCCCACCATGGACAGGACCAATGTCATCTACAAGATCCCCTGCAGAGACTGCGAGAAACACTACATCGGACAAACAGGAAGGAAACTAACAACAAGAGTACATGAACACCAACTGGCTACAAAAAGACACGACCAATACTCACTCATCTCAATCCACATGGACAAGGAGAACCACAACTTCGACTGGGACAACACCAAGATCCTGGGACAGGCCAGGCAGAGACAAGCACGAGAATTCCTGGAAGCATGGCACTCCACGAAGCAGGCTATTAATAAACGCATTGAACTCGACCCCATATACATTCCACTACGGAGGAAACCCCGGAAGTGAGGCAATCCATCGCAACGGACCCCAGAGTTTAAAAACCAGGCGGGAAAACACACTGACACTTCATCAGAGGCTGCACTGAGGATGTTACCAAGCACAGTAACGAAACGTCTGCGGAATAACAAAACAGCTAGGTGAGCCAACCAACCTCAACACCCACAACCCGAGCTACAGATCTACTCCAAAACCTTAGATTGTCGGAAAAACCAATCTGGTTCAGTAATGTCCTTTAGGAAAGAAAACTGCCATCCTTACCTGCACTGACCTATGTGTGACTCCAGACCGACAGCAATGTGGTTGACTCTTAACTGCCCTTTGGGCAATTAGGGATGGGGAATAAATATGCTGGCCTAGCTGGCGACGCCCATGTCCCACAAATGAATTAAAAATCAACTGGACTATTCAACCATGTAAGTCTGAGCTGGACTCTGAGCTAATGCACCATCACCCATTCTCACACTCTCCAGCACGAGTGAACAGCTTCAGGTGTAGACAGTAAGGCAGCAGTGAGTAAGGATGAGGGTGGGCACTGAACCATTGCAGGGCCAAGTGTCACACTGGGCTGTGTATTTGCCCACTGAGCAGGGAAAACCCCTCAAATTTCTGTATTTGCGGTTTGTATCCAAGTTTGATAGGTGGATATAAATAGAGACTGAGTGCCATGTGTCACTGAAATTTGATTATATCTCCACGAGCGAGACAACGGAAGATTTGAAGGGTGACAAAGTCACAATGTGATATACACTGAGCTACAGCACCACTGAGATTAATCATCTCTCACTGTCAATTTCAACACACCCACTATCATTTTGTAATGTTCAACTACAAAAACACACTTGCAGCTTTCTTTTTATTCCGAGTTTATAACTGTGATTTTCAAATGCTGAAGTCAGGGTTCAGTTTTCCAGTATTTATTCCCACATTTACTGTCTTTTCACCCCACATCGCATAGCAAATTTATCTCATATACAACTGACAAATTCCAAGGAGTCCCAAATATTGGGCCCAACTCCCATGCAATGGTTTTAATGTACTGCAAATGGTGGCACTCCTTCAGTACTGCACTGGTGTCTGCCTAGAGTTAGTGTTCGTGGCCTGCATTTTCTATATGCTGGTTCTTGAGTCTACCCTTGTCTTCTGCCAGTGCTCTCTCTGGCCCAACCTGCTAATTTCTCTCAATTGGCTGCCTCTGTGCTCACTATCCCATAATGAGTATTGGAGTTGGGAGGTCATGTTGCAGCTGTACAGAACATTGGTTAGGCCACTCTTGGCAAACTGTGTTCAATTCTGGTCCCCCTGCTCTAGGAAAGATGTTGTGAAACTTGAAAGGGTGCAGAAAAGATTTACAAGGATGTTGCCAGGGTTGGAGGGTTTGAGCTTTAGGGAGAAGTTGGATAGGCTGGGGCTACTTTCCCTGGAGCATCGGAGGCTGAGGGGTGACCTTAAAGAGGTTTATAAAATTAGAGGGGCATGGATAGGGTGAATAGTCAAGGTCTTTTTCCCAAAGTAGGGGAGTCCAAAACTGGGGAGCATAAGTTTAAGGTGAGACGGGAAAGATTTAAAGAGGGAACTGAGGGGCAATTTTTTCACACAGAGGGTGGCGCATGTAAAGTATGAGCTGCCAGAGGAAGTTGTGAAGGCTGGTACAATTACAACATTTAAAAGGCATCTGGATGGCTACATGAATAGGAAGGGTTTCGAGAGATATGGGCCAAATGCTGACAAATGGGACTAGGTTCATTTAGGATATCTGGTCGGCATGGACAAATTGGACTGAAGGGTCTGTTTCCATGCTGTACAGCTCTATGGCACCCCAAAATCATTTGGGGCCTCTTCCACCCACACTGTCCCCAACCATTCACTGTATCCCTCTTTTACCAAATATGCACAGGATCAGGAGGGTCCAATCCTAAACCTCTGGAAGCCATGACTTTCTGCCTTTCAGGGTGGATCACTCCCACAGCCAAATGCCCTCCGGATGGACGGAGGGGGAGAATCTCAGGAAGTGATAATGTGAAAAGAACAATTAACAATTCCAAGGCTCGACCTCCGAAACAGACTGTTTCCCTTCTTGCCCTGTGCACCACCACCCAGACACCGCATTCCCCTCCCTGTGCACCCTCACCCAAACCCCACCTTCCCCACCCTGTGCATCCTCACCCAGACCTCACCTTCCGCAATCTGTGCACCCTCACCCAAGCCCCACCTTCCGCAATCTGTGCACCCTCACCCAGCCCCCACCTTCCGCAATCTGTGCACCCTCACCCAAACCCCACCTTCCCCACCCTGTGCACCCTCACCCAGCCCCCACCCTCCCCACCCTGTGCACCCTCACCCAAACCCCACCTTCCGCAATCTGTGCACCCTCACCCAGACCCCACCTTCCGCAATCTGTGCACCCTCACCCAAATCCCATTTCCCCACCCTGTGCACCCTCACCCAAACCCCACCTTCCCCACCCTGTGCACCCCCACCCAAACCCCACCTCCTCTACCCTATCCATCCCCACCCAGACCCCACTTCCCCACCCTGTGCACCCCCACCTAGACACTGCTCCTGATTTCCGCACATCAGAGGAATGTTTTTTTGTGATGATTTATTTCAAACGACTTTGCTCCTGAGCCATTTATTCAGCCAATGCAATGTTTGAAATTTCACCGCCATCCAGCCAATCAGAAGGGCCTCGCTGAGATTCCTTTTTTATCGATGGAAATGAGAGGGTTGAGTTCTGACACGGCACAGTCAACGCTACACTCCAATCTGTCATCTCTTTGAAGTCTGCTGTTTGAGCTGTTCTGCATTAGCTGGCCCTGTAAATATTTTACAATAACCAGGAATGTCTCCGGCTTCATTGAGCCCAGCTGCAGTGGGATTGCTGTGCTCGGGAGAAGCGGGCAAGTTCAGCGACTACAGGGAACAGGCGAAGGTGGGGGCTACAGATGAGATCGGGGGGCTGTGGGAGGGGGGCTGGTGGGGGTGACATTTGATCATTGGGAATGATTGACTTCCTTCGTCAGCATCTCAGAAAATCCAAAGTGCCACCCACGCCCCTCAACCCCAGAATCGCTAAGGAAAAGGGTTTTTAACACACCAGAGTTCCTCATCTCCCAGGATTTCCTCCACGTTTAGATACTGGACTCTGCCCCAGAGCTCTCACCCAGCCTTGATGCGTTTAATCAACTTGAAAGCGTACCCTAGTCTGAGTTCATGCTATCAGGAAGGAAAGTGGACAAGTGAAAGGGTTTGGAGAAAGGTTTACAATAAACAGAGCAGCCTCTGGAGAATGACTGCTGTAGGAGACCGACTGAGTGCTGTAGCAACCAGGGGACAAAGCTTGGCGTGTTCAGCAGAGGTTGTTAAAACAGTGAGATTTTTTTTAGTTCAAATGGTTCCAAATCAACTATCCCTAAAAAAAACAGTGTTATAGCCACTTGGCTACATTCAATGGCTCTGGTCTCCCAGACAACACCTATGAAAGCATGGTGAATGGTGAGTGAAGAGATTGGAGGATTGAGGCCACAATTGGAGGAACACAGGGTTGTAAGACTGAGGGAAGTTACAGAAAAGTGAGAACCCGAGGTCCTAGAAGGATTTGGAAAGAAAGATGAGAATTTTAAAATCATGGTATTGGTACACCTGCAGCACAAAGATAGGTAAGAATGGTAGATTACATAAAAAGAAAGAAGGAAACGAATGTGCTTTTACAGCAATCTGAAAGATTTATTGTCACTTTTCCTGGTGCCAACTTTTTTAGAAGCTGAATCCAAATTCACAGGTTATGAGTATGGCAGGATTTGACCTCAAAGTGTGCTGCACCACTGGCTAAATGTTGAACTTATCCCTTTTCTTATTGTACACACATCACAGCTCATGCAGATAGTTTACTGACCTTTACCAGGCTCACCCAGGCCTCTAGGCTGGAGATAACAAGGTGTAGAGCTGGATGAACACAGCAGGCCAAGCAGCA
>NW_025981514.1:0-5303 GCF_021869965.1 Rhincodon typus | reverse complement strand
GAGACTGGGGAAGCTGGGAGTTCAGTCTGATGGAGAGACTGGGGAAGTTGGGGCTGTTCTCCTTACACAAGGTTGAGAGGGCATTGTGAGGAAGGGACACCGGACCCGAAACGTTAACTCTGACTTTTTTTTCTTCGCAGGTGCTGCCAGACCTGCTGAGCTTTTCCAGCAACTTCCGTTTTTGTTGTTGTTGAGAGCGCTTTGATGGAAGTGCTGGAAAAAATGAGGGATCCAAGCGAGGGAAGCTGTCCCTGGGGTTGGAGTGTTCAAGAACCAAGGGACTCCAACTTAAGCCGATGGTCAAAAGCTCCTTCACTGAGTGCGGGGTTTAGGGCCTTGAAAGCAGTGCCTGGGAGCATGGTGGAAGCAGGTTCGATCCTTGGCTTGTGACAAAAAATCAAAAACAATCCCAAGGAAACAGAAGGGCAGACTGATGGGACTATGGCAGGAATGGACTAGGAATAGGGTGAGTTGCAAACGCAGAGGGGCAAGAAGGTAAAAAGGTCAGGATAGGGCAAATAGTTACCCTTCTCCTGTGTTGCCACCACTCTCTGATTTGCCGACAGAGCAGTGTGTTTCCTGACGAATTCTATGAACTGGGAAAGTCGTTTCAATGATTGAAATTGACTGAGGCAGAGGGAGAGGGAGATTGAGAGTGAGAGGCATGGTGCAAGCAGTTGTTTCTCAGACTGAAGGAGGAAGTGTCCCCTGGTGTCTTTAGAAGTCAGGATTGAGACCAATCCGTTCAAAAGTACACATCAGATCGTTCCAATGAGAGGTCATCGACCTGGAAAGTCGACTCTTGCTGCTATTTCTCTCTTAGGTTTTTGTCGAGCACTTTCAGTTCCTGTCTCAGATTCCCAGAATCTCCCAACACTTCGCTTTGGAGTTCAAGATGGTGCTGGTGAACTGGGCTGACATGCCGCAGATGGGAAAGCCGAACTTATGTACGTTGGAGAGACTGTGTGAATTTAACCGAAAACTATTAAAGTGACAAGGGCACTGTGGGGGAGTACGCATATGAATCATTGAGGGTACCAGGAGCCCGAAACAGTGATTCCAAAGCCGATAGAATCCTGGGTCTTATGAATAGAAGGAAGGAAATGGGGGGATGGGGTAGGGTTAACGGCTTGGGCAAGTGGGCCAGGGATCTATATGAGGGCAGAATATTCAGTCAGGAGCATGGAGAAGTGGAAGAGGGGAGGGCCTGGTGTCTCCCCTACCCTGGGGAAAAGACCTTGGCTATTCACCCTATCCATGTCTCCAGGTCCTGACAGGGCTCTGAGTTTATTGACACCGTTTCAATCTCACTGGAAGGGTTCTGGTTATTCCCAGAGTTATCCAAAAGTTAAAGATTTTATAAATTATGGAAGTTCCCCAATTTACCTGGCTTTCAGAACCAGATTTAAACAAAGTATGGACCAGGTTCCTGCACTAAACAGGAAACACTATTTATAACAAGTAATTTAATAGCTCCAGGGAAACTGTCAACATAATACACTGACTTAATGATTAAAAGTCAAATGTTGTGAGAAAGATAAATTGGCTTATTTCAGGTTTACAGTGAGTAAACTGGACAGAACAAAGAGACCGATCTTGAGCTGGGGCAGAAATGAACATTTCTCTCTCTCTTTCTCTGTAACTTGTTCCCAGCTCCAAGCTGCTCAGTTATCTGAGAACCTATCACACAACTGTTGACAGGTATCGATAACCAGTCACGAGTCTGTAGAACAATCAAAATCTTGTTGCCAGCATGGGCTGGACAGCCCTCAACTCCAAAAGATCTGCATTTCAAGCTTCAATTAAAGTTTGTTCAAACAGTTGTTTATAAGACTTCTGCAATGGCTGTCAGCTCCCTTGTTTTCAAAACATCCAGCCATGCTTTCAAAACAACTCTTTACTTCCCATGGCTAATCCACCTAACCTACACATCCCTGAATACTATGGGCAATTTGACATGGCCATTCCACCTAACCTGCACATCTCTGGACTGTAGGAGGAAACCCACATAGATATGGGGAGTATTATGCAAACTCCACACAGTTGTCTGAGGCTGGAATTGAATCCAGGTTCCTGGCACTATGGAGCAGCAGTAGTAACCACTGAGCCACAATGCCACCCGATGGTTTGTGCAGGGGGCACACCACCCACTCTTGCTGCATGGTCAACAGACGTCGCGTTTTACTGCTGCAAGCCCTTCCCGCAGTGTCTACCCCGCACGCGGCCAGAACTTTGCATTTTCATTGCAATCACGGAGGAACCGGCAGAGGTGAGAGAATGGCCATGGTGCCCATATCCTGTCCCGCTAACGGGAATGGGGCACCACGGTTACATTTCCAAATTCTCGGATGATGCTAATTGGAATTGTGTTCCAGAAAGGTTCACTCAGGCTTAGCAAATGGGCAAGAAGGTGGCAGATTGAACAGAACGTGGTAATATGTGAGGCTATCCTCTTTGGTAGGAAAAACAGATGTGCACAAGGCTTCTTAAATGGTAAGAGAAATAGAAAGTGTCGACATATAAAGGGACCTCCTTGTCGATCAGTCACTGAAGGTTAATGCAGCGAGCTGTTAGGAAGGCTAATGTAATGTCAGATTTTATTGCAAGTAAATTTGAGTACAGAAGTAATGAGGTCTCACTTCAATTGTATAGGGGCATGGTTAGAGTTAGAATTAGAATTAGCTTTATTGTCACATGTACTCTCATGAAAACAGTGAACAGTTTACAAGTCACCACTTTCAGCACCACCTTAGCTACCAAGGTATCTAGACACCTTAAGTACAAATTCTTAGGGGAGAAAGAGTTAGCAAATTAAAGTCCAGCAATAATTTGGAAAAATAGAGAAATAAGAATTCAGAATAACTGCTCTTCCAACCCAAACTGTACCACACTGGTTAGATTGCATCTTAAATATTGGGTACAGTTTTAGCATCCCTATCGAAGGAAAGGCATTGTTGTCACAGCATTGAAGGGTCACCGGACTTGCTCCTGGGATGGCGGGACTGTCCTATGAAGAGAGACTGGGAAAACTGGATCTGCATTCTCTAGAGTTTGAGAAAACGTGAAGTGATCGCATTGAAACCTACAAAATGCTTACATAGAGGCACCAAAGACATTTCCCCCTGGTTGGGGAGCCTATTTAAAAAAAAATTAAGTTGGGGGCATTATTTAAAAAAAAAAGGGGAGATGGTACTTAGGTCTGAGATGAGGACTGTTTTACTTCATTCAGAGGATTGTGAATCTTTGAAATTCTCTACCACAGAGAGCTCAGTCTTTAAGAGGAGGTTTAAGGTAGAGATTGATAGATTTCTGATTACCAGGGGCGGGACAGGGCTATAGGGATGGGGAGGCTAAAAGGCATTGGAAGGTTTGGTCAGCATCGATCATATGGAATGGAGGGTCAGGTGCCCGATGGGCTGAATGGCTTACTCCTGTTCCTGTGGCTCGTAAAAAAGAATTGAAGGGGAAGCCTGAGTGACATGGTGAAGGGCAGGAGGGATGAAGTCACGGCAGGGCCGAAGGGAGTGGTAATGTACAAGAAACAGAAGGGTCTAGGCCCGAAACGTCAGCCTTCCTGCTCCTCTGATGCTGCTTGGCCTGCTGTGTTCATCCAGCTCTACATCTTGTTGTCTCAATGTTCGAGGTGGACCTGAGAACGGCAGGACGACGATGAACCGTGACCGTCTGAAAGTGAGGCAGCAAGGTGACGGGAGCTGGAGGGTTGGGGTGGGGGGGATGAGACAAATAGGGAAAACTGCAGAGCAAAGACAGAGATTGCGGTTTGAAATGGTAGGGGCTGACGTTGAGTGGAGAGTGACAGATGAGGTGCTGCCCCTTGAGCTGATATTGGGCTGCAGCCCTATGAGAACAGAGCGGGAGCAGAGTGAACATTAAACAGAGGGCCTTGAGGCGTTGGGCAAGAAAGGTGACAACATTGAAATGTGTTTCTTGTGCAATGACCTGGAACACATTGCCCTAAAGGCTGGTAAAATCACTTTCAAAAGAGAATTGGAAAAGCACTTTTTTGAGAGGAGCAAGGTGCCGGGCTACGCGATGGAGCAAGAGTGTGTAACTGATGGTTTTATTTTCAACAGGCACAGACCCTTCTCTGTGTCAGATTCCATTTTCATGCATCAGGTAACACTGAGCTGTACAAGTGTGTTCAGCCTCATTAAACCGTTCTGCTAAAGCTCACGGTGCATTATTTCTCTTGGGGCTGGTTGTCGTCAGAGTGGGGGCCAGTGAAAAGAGATATAGTTCCAGTCATGTCCTTCATAAGCATATAACATCCTGCTGCATTTCACGGCCAGGCAAGCACTTCCGAAGTACAGTCCCTAACCCTAATGCTGTTGTAGTGTTGAAACATTCAGCTCATGGATATAAGAACGTACAATGAAAATGCAAAAATAAGAACTGAACATTTAGATCAGGGCTGCATTAGGTCAACACTCCTTGATTCAATATTTCCTCAGCTTCCTATTCACCAAAGACAGCTCTTTCCCCAACACCAGAAACTGAGTACATTGACGAGTTTTGACAAAGGATCAAGGACACATCTGTAGATACTGCCCAACCTATGCAGTTTCTGTTTCAGATTTCCAACACCCGCAGTCCTTGGTTTTACATTGCCTCACCTTCCAGTTTGGCTCAGACTTTCCTTTTCTTTCGATTGGCTCCATTTACTGCCTTGAAGTGAAGTGGAGATGCCAGTGTTGGGCTGAGGTGGGCATGGTCAAAAATCACACGACACCAGGTCATAGTCCAACAGGTTTATTTGAAAATGCAAGCTTTCGGAACTCAGCTCCTTCCTCAGGTGTAGTGTGAGAGAGAGGGTACAACACACAGAATTTATAAGCAGAAAGGTAACAACCGTAAAGCTGGCTGCCTTTTGTTGAATCTTTAATCAGTTAGGAAGGAGACTACTGACTAAAATGCAAAATCCAGATTCCTCTGAAGTCATTGTCCCAAGGTAACTAAAAGTTTTATTAATGTATACAAGAGATGACATCTCAGGTCAGACAATGCATTTTAGGTGTGAGGTCTTGCTTAGAGTCTGTCTATGTTTTAAACTGGGGTCAGGTTTTTTTTGAGCAAAACAGAATGTATCTGCAACTTCACAAACAGCTTGGATGAAATAATTTGTGTGTGTATTTGCGTGTCAGTGTGTGTGAGAGACAGAGAGAAAGAGAGAGAGAAAGAGAAAGAGAGAGAGTGTGCGCATGTGTGTGTGTGCTTGAAAAAGTATGCGTGTGAGCGAGTGTATGCATGTGGGAGTGTGATGCGTGAGAGAGGGTCTGTGTAAG
>NW_025981513.1:0-5304 GCF_021869965.1 Rhincodon typus | reverse complement strand
TTAAAGAGGAAGGTAACTTGTGGTGAGGTTAACACACTTTAAGGAGTGTCCCAATTAAGATTGAGATAAGGATATCTCTTTCTCTTTAATATTTTGCTGTCTGCAGTGTTCTCATCTCCAGGGAACGGTGAAGACTGGGTTATTGAAGATATTCATAGCTGAACTCGACTCAACTTTGATTGACAGGAGAGTCAATATTTACTGTGAATAAACAGGAAAGGGGTGTTCAGCTACAAACAGATCAGCCATGATCTTTCTAAATTGAACATCAGGCTCGAGGGTCCAAATGGCCAACTGCAGTTCGTATCCTATGTGTTGTTCTCTCACTCCACCCCTCGAGGACGTTACAGAGGTAAAGGAAAACTCATTCAGCCAGTCAGAATTGTTACAATGAGATAGGAGGACACCATTCTGCCCCTCTAAGGAGTTACACAGGAATACAGTGAAATATTCAGTCATAGAGTCATAGAGGTACACAGCACGGAAACAGACCCTCTTGTTTCAACTCGTCCATGCCGTCCAAATATCTGAAATAAATCTAGTCCCATTTACTGGCATTTGATCCATACCTCTCTAAACCCTTCTGAAACATATACTCCATCCCAATGCCTTTTATATGTTGTAATTGTACCAGCCTCCACCACTTCCTGTGGCAGCTCATTGCATAAAGGTATATCACGCTCTGCACGAAAATGTTGCCCCTCAGGTCACTTTTAAATCGTCCCCCGGTCAACTTAAACCAATGCCCTCTAGTTTTGGACTTCCCCAGCCCCGGGAAAAGACCTTGACTATTTACCCTATCTATGCCCCTCATGATTTTATAAACTTCTATAAGGTCACTCCTCAAAGACATTTTTAAAAAAAATTATTGTGTACCAATTGCGGCAGTTTTTGCATACAGCAATCAAAGCCAAAAATGAAACTAATCATTAAGATTATCTGTATTGGTGGTGTTTTTAAAGGGACAAATGTTAACCAGACGGATAGGAAATCTCCCCTCCTCCTCAATATGTGTCTGGAGAAAATTGAGCACCTGATTGAGAGGGCAGACTAGATTTATTGCTGCATCTGAAAGATAGCATTTTTGACCGTGCAACGTTCTACTCAAGTGTTAGTCTGTATTCTGTGCTCGTCTTTTAAGCTCTCAAGGATCAGGACCATTGACAGTACAACCTCTACCTGGTGATCGGACAACAAATGACCCTAATGGTGCATTTCTGAGCGAAGATACACCTCGACAACCAGCTACACACCGTAAGAGGAGGCCATGCAACCTTTCTAGCCTGCTACACAAGAACAGGGGAACAGTGTTTCGCTAACAGGAAATAGAGAATAGAGATAATTATTTATTTTCAGGTTGGAAAGCTTAAACTAGTAGAATTCCTCAGGAATCACTGTGCGGTCATCAACAGTTTAGAATCTCGATTACGGTTTGGATGAAGGGTTGATAGGATTGGAGCTCAATTTGCAAGTACACCAGGTGAGTTAATAAGATGTCAAGTGAAGGCAGACCATCTGCAACGGGGGAATGACAGGGGATGTTAATGAGCAAACTTTCAGCAGGGGATGTTAATGAGCAAACTTTCAGCAAAGCAAAGAAAGCAGTAGAATGGGGGCTACAGGAAGTGTGTGTTTTGGGAAAGGATAAAACAACAGTAATTTATATGACTGGAGAGAGAATGCAGAGCTTGGTGCTCCAGAGGGATTTGTGTGTCCTGGTACATAAATCACATAAAGCTAGTCTGAAGATGCCACAAGTTATTTGAAAAGTAAATGGAATGGTGCTGTTTCTTGCAAATCATGTCGGCTATGATCTTAGGGATGTTTCACTGCATCTGTACAGGGCATTGCTGAGACCACATCTGATGCACTATGTGTAGTCATGATGTCCTAAACTGAAAAACACACAACTGCCTTTGAAACTTTTCAAAGATGTTTCTCTTTACTCGGTGCTGGGATGAAGGCAAATGTTATGTAGGATGAACAGTTTTATGCATGAGAACGAGAAATGTCCTTAGTGACCATATTGGACCTTGAGGAGAGGGTAGCTGGTGAATACTTGATGGATATTTCCTCTTGTATGGGAGAATAAAACTGGGGAATAATTTAAAGAATAAAACAGGTTCTGGGATCAGGTTCGCTGGACCTGAAACATTAACTCTGATTTCTCTTTATTGATGCTGTCGGCCTGCTGATATTTTTTCCCAGTAATTTCTGTATTTGTTTAAGAATACTACACATTCATTTTAACGCAGATATTGTGAAAACGTTAAACGTTTTATTATTAAATTACTCAATACATGTAAACATATCTTTCAATCATGTGGGGCCCTTTGTTGCTAAGAAAATGGCTCTGTGTACGACAGCAGCAATGATGCTCTTACATGGAGCAGGGAATGTGATGGAAACATTCAGTTCAGACAATTTTCAAGGAGCTCTCACATGGTCAAGTTTGGGGGTCTGATAACATTATTGTGCATTCAACTCAGCAGGGAAAAATGTAACCAGCCTAAAATGCAACAGCCTATTGCTCCCTGTCTCTTTCCTTGTTCCTCATCACAGCAATGTATGCGAGTTGAACGCTAGTCAGTCATCTTTACCACTCGTGGAGGATTCCTGACGAGGATTAATTGGAATCTCTCACCGGCCAAAGCAAAGGGAATTCAGCCAAATTTAACTGTTCCAGGAAGTAATCCCATTGACAACAAACTTGTATGAGCAGAATAACTTCAGAAGTGGAATAACATTCAGGACAATATCACATTGTTTTCCTTTTATCAGGAGTTCAACTATTATGTGAACGAAGTCCTTTCAAGGTAAGATTTCAGTTGTGTGTGTGTCAGTATTTTTAGAAAGGGAAAATATCACTGTACATATTTGCATAGCCACACTGTTTGTCATTCATCTGGCAAGGCATTTTATATGGTTCTGAATGGTGGACAGATTAGTTGTGGTAGGTGACTTGGGATCCAGGGGGAGCTGCCAATTGAATTTAAAATTGGTTTGAAGGTAGAGGATTGTTTTCCATACTGGAAGCCTGTGACCAGCGGTGTGCTGCAAGAATCAGTGCTGAATTCACTGTTTTTGCTTATTTATATAAAGGATTTGTATGTGAATATCACAGGCATGTTTATTAAGGTTAGAGATGACATTTAAAAAATGGTTTAGTGGGCAGAGATGAAGATTATCTCAGAGTACAATGGGACATTGATCAGATGGGCCAATGGCCCAAGGATTGACAGATGGAATTTAATTTCGATCAATGTGAATTTTTGCTTTTGGTAAGGTAAAACAGGGCAGGAAATATACAGTTAACGGTGGGGTCCTGGGGAGTGTTGCTGAACAAAGAGAACTTGGGGTTCAAGTGTATAGTTCCTTGAAAGTGGAGTAGCAGGTAGACAGCATAGTGAAGACCACATTTGGCACGCTTGCCTTAATCAGTCAGTGCATTGTGTGTAAGAATTGGAATGGCATGTTTCACCTATACCGGACGTTGGTGAGGCCACTTTAAGAATACTGCGTGAATTTCGGTTGGTTCTGCTAAAGGAAAGAAGTTGTTAAACTTAAGAGGGTGCAGAAAAGATTTAGAAGAATGTTTCGGGATTGGAAGGTTTGAGCTGCAGGGAGAGATGAATAAGTTGAAGCTTTTTCACCTGGAGTGTCGGAGGCTGAGGTGTGACATTGTTGAGGTTTATGAAATCATGAGGGACATGGATAGTCTGAAAAGCTAAGGTCTGTTTCCCAGGAGAGGGGCATCCAAAAGTAAATGGCATAGGTTGAAGGTGACGAGGGGAAAGATTTAGAAGAGACATTAGGGGGGCAATCTTTCCACACAGTGAGTGGTGCGTGTATGGAAAGTGCTGTCACATGAAGTGGTGAAGCGCATACAATTACACATTTAATAAGTATCTGGATTTGTACATGAATAGGAAGGGTTTGGAGGGATATGGTCCAAATGCTGGCAAATGGGAATAGATCAGATTAGCTATCTGGTCGGTGTAGACAAGTTGGACTAAAGGGTCTGTTTCCGTGTTGTATGACTTACCGATTCTATAAGATGGACGAGAAGAAATTCTGAAACTTTTTGGAGTGGAAATTTCTTCCCCAGAAGTCTGAGGTGCCTTCCTGTTTGCATTTATTCAAAGCTGAGTTAGTAAAATATTTGACAGACGTTAACTAAAACATAATTTATTTAAACCCCGTAGTTAAGATACAATCAAAGAAAGAGGAATTTAGAATAAGCTAAGTCTACTGGAAAATTTAACAGCATAATAGTTACAGCAACTATTACGAATTAATTGTTCCAATACAGTAACACCCTGTAAACACACCATTTGGCCAAAAAGAAAACTCAGGCACACATTCTTACATGCAGTTCTCCAATCTCGGAGGGAAAAATTTCCAGAGAAAATTCAGCTGCCAGGAGACATTCACTGAAGTTTCCAATTTTGTTCAGTCCTCAATGGCTTCTGATGCCACTGAAAAACCAAAACCCAGAAATCCTAAAGGAAGGTTTCGTGGCTGCTGTCAGGATTGGGAACAACATGACGTTCAGTGCAGGGTTACACATTAATGTGGGGAGTGTTCATTCTGAGCCTGCACCTCTCATTCAATCGACTTGTGGCTCCGCAGAGGCACATAAACTAATAGGAATGCCATATGCTGAGTAAAATATGGAATTTCTAACCCTATTAATGTTTTCTGTGTGCATAAGCGATTGTGGCCAAAACTCAGGTCTTAATGCAATCATCTGATATTCTCTCACAGCACTACAGATTAAACACTCAGTTTCTTCATTCTCTCCTCATGGTACCATCATCTCAAGGATTGGACTGGTGATACTCATTTGCACTGTGTCTGAAGCAAGGAGATCATTTCACACAAAGGAGATCAAATCTGTGCACAATGCCCCTAAATACTCTCCCACCAAGACTCTACAATTGCAGGAATATTGCCTTACTCATTTAACTGAATCATCTTACAATGAAGGACAACATACCATTTACTGCCCTCATTACTGACACCCCTCTATGTAATATTTTTGCTGACTCATGATCAAGGACATGCAGGTCCTTTTGGACAACAACTCTTCCCAACATTGCAACATTTAATCAACACAAAATGAAATGTGTGCTATTGGCTGACCACATCCAAATTATTTGTATGTCTTTCAAATTGCTGTGATCCAAGCACTGATACATGTAATACTGAAATGAACAACTTCCTTCAGTCCTGAAAAAGACCCTCGTCTCTGTGTTCTCAATTAAACAACTCTCAATCCATGTAGTATATTCCCTCTTACCA
>NW_025981512.1:0-5304 GCF_021869965.1 Rhincodon typus | reverse complement strand
TAAAACAAAAACTGATAGGTACAGATTGATATTAGGCTCATGTTCACATTGCATAAATTGGCAGGGAGAGAATCATAATTATACAAACATTCATGTTACAGAAAATGACAGGTACTGACTAACAACTACACTGTCATATTTGCAGCGCAAAATCTGACAGGGACAGATTGGTAAATACACTCTCACATTCACAGAACAGTGACTGTCTGAGAAACAATTGATAACTGCACTCTCGTATTCACAATACAGAAACTGACAGGAACAAACTAATGATAACTCTCCCAGTTTCACAGAATATTAACTGACACGCATAAACCTAACAAATTGTCAGGTATAGATTAATTACTGAACTCTCAGTCACATCGCAGAGACTGACAGGTAAAGACTGATGATGACAGTTATATATTTACAGCACAGGAACTGACAGGCATAGATGGATAACTACACTCACATATTAACATAGCAGAAACTGAAAGGGGCAGGTTAATGACTACAGTCACCCATTTGAATTACAGAAACTGACACTGGCACATTGATGACAGCAATCACAGATTCACATGACAAACTGACAGGTATGGATCAATAACTAAATTCACATATTCACATAACAGAAACTTTGAAGTAGAGACTGATAATGACAGTCCTACATTCACAGAGCAGGAATTCACAGGCACAGATTGATAACTCAACTCACATTTTAACATAGCAGAAACTGACAGGCATAGATTGGTAAATGCGTTCATGTATTTTCATAGCTGATACTGGCAGGTACAGATAGATAACCACTCCCATCCTTTGCGTATCAGAAACTGTCAGGAACAGATTGATAACTGCGCTCAAATATTGACACAGCAGAAGCTGACAGGTACTGTTTGACATTCAAACTCTCACATTCACATACCAGAAAATGGCAGGTACAAATTGATAACCAAACACACATGCGCACATCAAAGAAACTGAGAGGGAAAGACTGATAAAAGCAATCAGACATTCTCATAGCAGAGCCTGGTAGCAACAGAGTGATAACTAAACTCTCACATTCTTACAACAGAAACTGCCATGGATAGACTGAAAAGTTATTCATCAAGCATAACCTGACAGGTACAGAATGATAACTGCTGCCAAACATTCACAGAGCACAAATAAACATAACCAGATTGGCAAATTAGTTATCGTTTTCACATGACCCGAAACTGAAAGGGACAAATTAGGAAGAAACACGCATATATTCACATAGCAAAGACTGATAGGGACAGAATGATAACTACAATTACACATTCACACACCAGAATATTTCAGGGATAGACTGATAATTGTACAAACAAACTCACCAAGGAAAATCTGACAGTTACAGATTTAGAACCACACTCTCATTTTCACAAAGTTAAAACCGGCACAGTGTGATAACTGCACAAAAATATTCACAGAATAAAATCTCCCAGCTACAGTGTGATAACTACACTCACATCTGCCCAGCAGAAACAACAAGTTTAATAACTGAATCTACATATTGACAGAGCAGAAATTGATTGGTTCAGATTAATGACTGCACTCTTATGTTGATACAGCAGAACAGACATGTAGGGACTGGTGACAAGACTCCAGCATTCTCCCAGTAGAAACAGGCATAGATTGAGAACTGCACTCACACATTCACATAGGACAAACTGAACAGTACAGACTAATAACGTCATGCATTTGAACAGCAGAAATTGACATACATGAGAAAAGAAGGTGAGCTGAGTTATTGAGGGATATTGAGGCTCTGGTCAGGAAAACAAAAAAGAAGCCATACATTGTTTTTAAGCTGTTGGGCTTAAGTGAATCCCTGGATAACAATAAAAAGTGTAGGAGCATACTTAAGAGGGAAATCAAAAGAGCAAAAAGAGGGTATGAGATGGATCTGGCAGATAAGGTTAAAGATAATCCCAAGCAGTTCTATAGCTATATTAAGAGTAAAAGGGAAGCTAGGGAGAGAATAGGTCCCCTTAAAAATCAGCATGGCAGCCTACGTATAGAGCCCCAGGAAATGGGGATTTTTAATGGTTATTTCTCCTCCATGTTTACTGAGGATAGAATCATGGATGCCAAGGAAATAAGGGAAAGAAGTGAAGATATTTTGGACCGCATACATATTACCATAGAGGTGCTGTTTGCAGCCTTAAGGTGGATGAATTACCTGTGCCTGACCATTCTCGGATGTGGTGGAAGGCTAGGCAAGAACGTGCAGAGGCCCTTGCAGAGATTTTTGCTTCACGTGTAGCCACTGGTGAAGTTCAGGAAGACTGGAGGGTGGCTAATGTTGTTCTATTGTTTAAGAAAGGTAGCAAAGACAAGCCAGGGAACTACAGGCCAGTGAGCCTGATATCAGTGGTAGGCAGGTTATTGGAGAGGATACTGAGGGACAGGATCAACCAACATTTGGACAGTCAAGGTCAGATGAGAAATAATCAGCATGCATTTGTGCGTGGGAAGTCATGCCTGACAAATCTTTTAAAGCTTTTTGAAGAGGTAACCAATTGGATAGATGAGGGTAGGGCTGTGGATGTTGTCTATATGGACTTTAGTAAGGCCTTTGACAAGGTCCTACATGGCAGGCTAGTAATAAGGTTTGGAGCAGCAGGAGTGCGAGCCAGGGTGCTGACGGGAAGGTAAGATTTTTCTTTTCCTTTTTAAAAACTTACCTCGTGCAGCAGCAGCCTCTTGTTTGGAGGAGCGGGTGTGTCTGCAGAGAACACGAACCAGGTAGGAACTAATATATTCGGGCATTGGCTAAGGTAAGGCTTTTTTTTTTATTATTCTTCTGGAAATCTAGATTAGAGGGAATCAAAGCTAGGGCAGTTACATGCTCCTCTTGCAGGATGTGGGAGGTAAGGGTCACTGCTGGAATGACCAGAGAAAGGGTAGGGCCGATCAAGGATTGTAAAGGGAATTTGTGCACGGAACCTAAAGAGATAGGAGAGGTCCTTAATGAATACTTTTCTTCGGTATTCACAACTGAGAGGGATTTGGTTGTGGAGGAGGACAGTGTGAAACAGGCTGGTAGGCTAGAGGAAGTCGATGTCAGTAAGGAAGATGTACGAGGAATTTTGAGGAACTTGAAGATAGATAAGTCCCCCAGGCCTGATGGGATTTATCCAAGGATTCTATGGGAAGCGAGGGAAGAGATCACAGGGCCTTTGGCGATGAGCTTTTCGTCCTCACTGTCCACGAGTATAGTGCCAGAAGATTGGAGAGAGGCAAACGTCATTCCCTTGTTCAAAAAAGGGAATAGGGATAACCCCGGAAATTACAGGCCAGTCAGTCTTACGTCAGTGGTGGGCAAGTTATTGGTAAGGGCTCTGAGAGATAGGATTTATGATCACTTGGAAAGGCACAGTTTGATTCGTGATCGTCAGCATGGATTTGTGAGGGGTAGATCATGCCTCACAAACCTTATTGAATTCTTTGAAGAGGTGACCAAACACGTAGATGAAGGTAGAGCAGTGGATGTGGTATACATGGATTTAAGTAAGGGGTTTGATAAGGTTCCCCATGGGAGGCTCATGCAGAAGGTAAGGAGGCATGGGATAGGGGGGAAATGTGGCAGGTTGGATTCAGAATTGGCTGACCTTCAGAAGACAAAGGGTGGTAGTGCACAGAAAATATTCAAAATGCTGCTCGGTTACGAGTGGTGTACCACAAGGATCTGTTCTGGGTCCTCTTCTATTTGTGATTTTCGTAAATGATTTGGATGAAGGAGTGGAAGGGTGGTTTAGTAAGTTCGCGGACGATACGAAGGTGGGTCGAGTTGTGGATAGTGCGGAGGGCTGCTCCAGGTTCCAAAGGAACATTGATTGGGTGCAGAGCTGGGGTGAGAAGTGGCAGATGGCGTTTAACCCTGAAAAGTGTGAGGTGATTCATTTTGGAAGGACAAACTTGAAAGCAGAATACAGGGTTAACGGAAAGATTCTTGGCAGTGTGGAGGAGCAGTGGGATCTTGGGGTTCATGTCCACAGTTCCCTGAAAGCTGCCACGCAGGTGGATAGAGTTGTTAAGAAGGCATATGGTGTGTTAGTTTTCGTTAATAGAGGGATTGAGGTCAAGAGCCGTGAAGTTATGCTCCAGCTATACAAAATCCTGGTTCGGCCACATCTGGATTATTGTGTCCAGTTCTGGTCGTCTTATTACAGGAAAGATGTGGAAGCATTGGAAAAGGTGCAGGGGAGATTTACCAGGATGTTGCCTGGAATGGATGGAAGGTCTTACGAGGAAAGGTTGAGACAGCTAAGGCTTTTCTCTTGAGAACGACAAAGGTTGACAGGTGACTTGATAGAGGTATACAAAATGATCAGAGGTATAGATAGAGTGGACAGCCAGAGACTTTTTCCTAGGGTGGAGGTAGCTATTACGAGGGGGCACAGTTTTAAAGTGAGTTGAGATAGATATAGGGGAGACATCAGAGGTAGGCTTTTTACACAGAGAGTGGTCGGGGTGTGGAATGCATTGCCGGAGAGGGTAGTGGAGTCAGCCTCATTAGGGGCATTTAATCGGCTATTAGACAGGCATATGGATGATAGTATAAAGTGGGGGTGGGTTAGATAGACCTTAGGATTAGGGTAAATGTTTGGCACAACATTGTGGGCCGAAGGGCCTGTACTGTGCTGTATTGTTCTATGTCCTAACGTTAGGTTGCATGGGATCCAGGGAAAGCTAGCTAATTGGATTAAAAATTGGCTTGATGGTCGGAAGCAGAGGGTGATTGTTGAAGGTTGTTTCTTGGACTGGAGGCCTGTGACTTGTGGTGTGGCACGAGGGTCGGTGTTGTGACCTTCGTTATTTGTTATTAACATAAATGTTCCGGATGTGAATGCCCAAGGCATGATTAGTAAATTTGCAGATGATACAAAATTCGAAGGTATCATTGATAGTGAGGAATGTTATCAAAAATTAGAGGAATCTTGATCAAATGGGGAAGTGGGCTGAGGATTGGAAAATGCAATTCAATACAGATAAGCGTGAGGTGTTGCACTTTGGAAAGTCAAACCAAAGTAGGCCTTATACAGTAAATGGTAAGGTCCTGAGGAGTGTTGTGAAACAGAGGGACCGAGGAGTACAAGTACATAATTCGTTGAAAGCGGTGTCACAGATGGATAAGGTCCTGAAAAAGGTATTTGGCATGCGAGCCTTCATTGATTGAGGCATTGAGTATAGGACTTGGGACATTATATGACAGTTGTACAAGTCGGCGGTGAGACCACACTTGGAGTATTGTGTACAGTTTTGGTTGCCCGGTTACAGAAAAGACATAGTTCAACTGGAAAG
>NW_025981511.1:0-5304 GCF_021869965.1 Rhincodon typus | reverse complement strand
TTTTTAATGGCTGTTTTGTCCTAAATGGTGTTAAGTTTCTTCCGTGTTATTAGAGCTGCACTCATCCAGGCATCAGGAGTGTGAAGGTATAATGCTGTCATACTTAAAATTATTGATCTCCACAGGTATAGTAACATTAATCAAAATTAGAATTTATGGATTGTGGATAATATATTCACATGGATTGAGGATAATAGATAGAAATCAGAGTGGATGACAGGCTATAAAACCAAAAGATGTAAGTCATTCAGACTATTGATTCTTGACTGCCATTCATTGAGAATACAGGTGATCTATACATCTCAACTTTCCTGTCTTATCCACAGAACCATCGATTCTCTCATTGATTGAAAGTCTGTCTCATCTTAACTATCGGTATATTGCAAGAATTGGTACTTGAGCTTGAGCTACTTACAGTGTGTACTAGTGATTCAGATTAAGTGTAACATATTTAAGTTTGCTGATGATATAAAGCTAAATGATGAACCTAGCAGAGAGAAGCACACAACAAAGCTGCAGAGGGATACAAACAGGTTTGGTGAGTTTTCCAGTACGTGACTGATGGAGTACAATACCGCAAGCGTAAAGTTACTAATTTTGTTAAGAAAATAAAAAGAACAGATTTTTTCTAATGAATAGAGACTTGAATTGTTTACATTCTGAGGAACTTGAGAATCCTTGTACATAAATCAAAGCCAGCAATCAATTAAGAAAGCAAATACTGTGTTTGCATCTGCTACAAAAGGATTGGATTATGAGACTAAAGAAATTTATTAATTTGTATAGGGCATTGGTGGGGCACTAGTGGTGCAATGATACTGTCCATAGCTCTGGACCAGGAGACCCAGGTTCAAGTTCTACTTGTTCCAGATGTGTGTGCTAATACTTCTGAACAGGTTGATTAGAAAATATATAAAGGGTGTTTGGTGAGGTCATGTCTGGAGTACTGTTTGCTGCTTTATTCTCCCTAGCTAGAGACAGACGTACTTGCCATACAGACAATTCAGTCAAGTTTCTGGTGGGAGGGGATTATCTTACAAGAAAATATTAAGTCAATATTTCATGGGATTTACCAGAATGAAGTGATATAATTGAAAGAAAAACAAATTTAGGAACCTGGGCAATGTGGATCCTGAGAAAAAGATTTCCTCAGGCTGTGGATTATCTGGGGAGATATTTTGCTATAGGAGCTGGTTAGAAGTCGTTAGTCTTCCCAGTGTTCAGTGAAAGGTCCTTCTTCTCATCTGCTACAATAATGATACAGAGCTCAGTTTCTGAGTGAATGCATGCATTGTCAATGTTTGCAGACTGACATTCTATGACTGACTGATTTTGGTTTTAGAGTGAAGCTGGTGTAGGTTGAAAAGTTTCCATAATCTTAATCCTGTGGCAAGCATTAGGATAAAACACGCAACAAGAAATACCAGTTCTCAAACATCCTTGAGGTCATATACTGGTTATCTGTTATTAGATATTTCTCTCTCATCCTTTTCAACTGACTTTCATACAAATGAATAAGCCATTATTAAAACAAGAGATAAACTAGCATTCTTTTCTAATTTTGTTCAAGAGCTTGTTTTCATAGCTCTTTCTATTGTTGCATTAAATAAGGTCTCACATAGGATCAAATATCAGCTCACAAGAGGAAACAGCAGATACAACTAAGATGATGCAAAAAAAAAATAAACACACAAACTCTGGTCTCACTGTCTTATTAACCCGAAAAATTAGAAGGGATTCTTGTATGAGAATTCATAATGGATTCAAATGAACAGATCCACATCTGCAGCATTCTGTTTATGACAAACTGACAGTCTTGATGCTATTTATAAGTTCACAAAATTCTTTTGATTGTTGAATTTCAAAACTTGCCTTCATAGTCCACAAATTTATAGTCATGGACTTTGTAACCCAAAAAATAGTAACAATGCTACCATATGCACATTTAGCACGTCGTCCTCAATAATGACATGATTGTTTGAGGATTTTCCGTAAGTATCTCAAGATCAATCTCAAATGTAACATTTGGATATTCACAAATGAAACAAATTATTTTTCATAGTAATTTCAATATACAAAAATATTCCAAGGTCTGTTCTGTGAGGAAACTGCTCACAGAGACACAAGGAGGGTGCATGGGTATGTGAAAAATATTAAAAACACTGACCCTTCACAGGACGATGCAGTGGAGAGATGAGGAAAGCAATTTTTGTCAGTTGAGTTTGGGAAGTTGAGACACATTTCATGGAATCCCTACAGTGCAGAAAGAGGCCATTCATGTCCCAAGTCGACATCAATCCTCCGCAGAGCATTCCAACCAGACCCAGCTCCCATCCTATCCCCATAAACCTGTACTTACCATGGCTAACCCACCTAGCCTGCAAATCCCTGAATACTACAGAGCAATTTAGCATTGCCAATTCAACTAACCTGCACATGGTTGGATTGTGGGAGAAAACCAGAGCACTTGGAGGAAACCCACACAGACACAGGGAGAATGTGCAAACTCTCTACAGACAGTTGCCCAAGGCTGGAATCGAACCCGGGTCCCTGGTGCCATGAGCCACCGTGCCACTCAGTTGTTCTGTCCTGTGGGTCAAAAGTGGGTGAAGGGAACCAAGAATGAGTAGGTTTGCTCATGTCATAAGAAATTTCAGTTGAGGGCATAGAGTTTGGATGAAGATACAAAAATGACAAGAAATGTGAGCATGGAAAGATCCAAAGACAAATGAGAATTTTGTATTTGAATTGTAAGGGAATAAGTTAACATTGGTCCATGAGGCTGATGAACCAAACTGAAAGCAAGATAAGATCTTGAGACTTATTGACACTGAAGAAGATAGAGAATGGAAAGTTGGCAAGGAGAACACAGGAGGAAGAGTCTAAAGATATTAATAAATACGAGGGTTTCAGCAGCAAAAAGGCTGAGGTGGCTGCCATTATGCTGGTGAAAATAGATGTTCATAGTGTTGGAAAAGAAGTAGTTAGAAACACTGTTCAGGTTTGAAAAGAATACAGCATTGTAACAGTATGGCTTGTCCTCGGAAAGGAGCTGGGTAGAGGAATATTGGATCACATTTGCGGCAGCGACTTACCAGCCTTTAACTGCAAGAAAATGAGACACATCTAAGGCACTGTTGGGTAATCAGTTTGACAGCACAGTGAACAAGTGAGAGCAGTGGCAATCTTGATATTATCAACGCATGTGTAGAGGTTGATCCAGTTTACAGTTAGTAAAGAGAGGGACAAAATATTTCAGTAGGCAGGGGTGAAGGGAGCTTTCATGTGTGGTAGTAAAGAGGGAAATACTCTGCAGAAGCCCTGACCTGTAAATTAGATAACAACATGGAAGAGAAATTCAAACTCATTAACTTGTACTCTCCAGAGAAACAAGTATTATCATTGCAAAAATCCAAATATTAAAATCCTCAAAGGAAATCTGTAACAGGTGATCTCTCTCAGCTCACCTCGTCTGTTTTTGAGAAAGGGACTGTTGAAAGTGCACGATCAGTAAGCTTCATACACGCAGTTGGGAGAAGGCCATGTTGAATGAGGCAGAGCCAGAGTATGTGTTTCTGGGAATTTGGCACACGGGGGAAGCAGTGCTTTTTGTTTTTTTTTTGGCTTATACTTTAAGTTTTTTGGTGGTTTATAGTTTAGAAGACTATTTTTCAGTTTCAACTGAATGGGGAAAGGGAATCGGCAACAGGGTAAACTGAGGCCAAGGATCAGGAGCCCAGCATTTCAGCTTCAACTGAGCAGACAGAGGGGAGTCCTAGTTTAACAGCAGCATCTTCAGGGGTCTGCTTGCCGAGAAAACAATTCAAACAGTTGCATCACAGACAAGTAACACGTTGATTGGTTCATGATGTCAAAAAGTGTTTCTTTTTGGAAAAAGGGATTCAGTGAAAAACAACAGGAATAGGTGAAAGTCAGGGCCAATATAATAAAGTAATAAATAACCAAAGCAAGGTAAGGAAAGTACAACTTGCATAAGGGAAGAAAGTATTGTTATAGAAGCCTTTTTTTGTTTTTGAAAAAAAGGGAATAGCTAAGGAACTTAAAGGAGGCCATGAAAGGCACGATATGCTCCTCCTATGCTACATGGCAAATCATGGAAGTTTCAATTCTTTCTAGTGACCATGTTTGCAGGAAGTGTGTCCAGCTGCAGCTACTACTAACTGTACTTCAGAGTTAGTGCTTCAGGTGAATTCACTGTGGAGCATCTGCAAATCTGAGCGTACATGAATAGCATGTTCAGTGAAGCAGTCACACTGTAGGTGAAGACGAGACAGACAGAAAGGGAATAAGTGACCATAAAGCAGAGTGGAAGAAGGCAGATGGTACAGGAATCCTCTGTGGCTATCCCCCTTTCTAACAGAGATCCTATTTTGAATACTGTTGGGGGGAGAATTCTGTGCAGGCAAAAGTAGTGGCAGCCAACTTCATGACACCATGGATAGGTATGCTGGACAAGATGGGAGGAAGAACAATGCCAGGGCTATGGTGGTGTGGGATTCATTTGTAAGGAGAAGGGACAGGCATTTCTGCGGCCACAAGAGACTCCTGGACAGCATGCTGCCTGAGGTCAGGGATGTCACTGAATGGCTGCAGTGTTCTAAAACAGGAAGGGCAAACAAGAGGTCATGTTGGTACTAATTTGTACCAACAAAATGGGCAGAAAAGGGGATGAGGTCCTGCAAGGAGAATTTAAGAAGCTAAGATTAAGATTACAGAACAGGATTCAAAAGATTACTTTCAGTGTCATGCTAAGTATAGAAATAGCAGATTGGTCCAAATGAATGCATGACTGGGGAAATGGTGCAGGAGGGAGCACTTTAGATTTCTGGGTCATTGGAACCATGTTTGGGAAGATGGGACCTGTACAAGGGGGATAGATTCCACCTGATCCAAAATGGGATCAAATTCCTTATAGGGAGGTTTGCTAGTGCTGCTGGGGAGGGTTTAAATTAACTTGGCATGGAGAGTAGCAACCAGAGAATGTTCAGCAGGGAGAGATGAACAGCCAAAACTAGAACAGATAACAAGTGAGTTAAGAAGACATAGAAATTACAGGACACAATGGAGTTTGAAAAGAATGGATTATTTTTATTTTAACAGAAGGAGTTGGACAAATAAGGAAGATGAGTTGAAGACACTAATTAAAACATGGGGATATGATGTCATTGCTGTCACAGAGACACGGTTGAGAAAGAGGCAGGATTGGCAGCTTAATATTCCAGTAAACGGTCTTTAGGCGAGATAAGGAGCTAAGTGGGGGGGGGGGGGGGGGGGGGGGGGGGG
>NW_025981510.1:0-5304 GCF_021869965.1 Rhincodon typus | reverse complement strand
GATTTAGCGGTTTGGATCAGAAATTGGCTAGCTGTAAGAAGACAGAGGGTGGTGGTTGATGGGAAATGTTCATCCTGGAGTTCAGTTACTAGTGGTGTACCTCAAGGATCTGTTTTGGGGCCACTGCTGTTTGTCATTTTTATAAATGACCTGGATGAGGGCGTAGAAGGATGGGTTAGTAAATTTGCGGATGACACCAAAGTCGGTGGAGTTGTGGATAGTGCGGAAGGACGTTACAGGTTACAGAGGGACATAGATAAGCTGCAGAGCTGGGCTGAGAGGTGGCAAATGGAGTTTAATGCGGAAAAGTGTGAGGTGATTCACTTTGGAAGGAGTAACAGGAATACAGAGTACTGGGCTAATGGTAAGATTCTTGGTAGTGTGGATGAGCAGAGAGATCTTGGTGTCCATGTGCATAGATCCCTGAAAGTTGCCACCCAGGTTGATAGCGTTGTTAAGAAGGCGTACAGTATGTTAGGTTTTATTGGTAGAGGGATTGAGTTTCGGAGCCATGAGGTCATGTTGCAGCTGTACAAAACTCTGGTGCGGCCGCACTTGGAGTATTGTGTACAGTTCTGGTCGCCACATTATAGGAAGGATGTGGAAGCATTGGAAAGGGTGCAGAGGAGATTTACCAGGATGTTGCCTGGAATGGAGGGAAGGTCTTATGAGGAAAGGCTGAGGGACTTGAGGCTGTTTTTATTAGAGAGAAGAAGGTTAAGAGGTGACTTAATAGAGACATACAAGATGATCAGAGGATTAGATAGGGTGGACAGTGGGAGCCTTTTTCCATGGATGGTGATGGCTAGCACGAGGGGACATAGCTTTAAATTGAGGGGTGATAGATATAGGACAGATGTCAGAGGTAGGTTCTTTACTCAGAGAGTAGTAAGGGCGTGGAATGCCCTGCCTGCAAAAGTAGTAGACTCGCCCACTTTAAGGGCATTTAAGTGGTCATTGGATAAACATATGGATGCTAATGGAATAGTTTAGGTTAGATGGGCTTCAGATTGGTTTCACAGGTCAGCGCAACATCGAGGGCCAAAGGGCCTGTACTGCGCTGTAATGTTCTATGTTCTATGTATACGTGATCTTTAAAAAGGACTTTTCAAAAAGCTGTTAGCATGAGATGAAATAAGTATGATAGCAAGATAGCAATATGTCAGTTGTTCACAGGTAGATAGTAATATCTAGAATCAGATTATGTAGAATCTATATGAGTAGAGGTAAGAAATAAAAGGGGAAGGAGAAGTGAAAAACAGAAATTGCTGGAGAAACTCAGTAGGTTTGGCAGCATCTGTGGAGAGAAAGCAAAGTTAATGTTTCGAATCCAGTGACACTTCTGAACTTTCAACTCTCTTAGGTGCTGCCAGCCCGGTCAAGTTTCTCCAGAAATCTCTATGTTTCTTTCAGATCTTCAGCATTAGCAGTTCTTTGTTTTATTAAAGGGTCAGAAGACACTTGTGTGAGAGTGATCTTCCTTGAGTAGGTCCCCTAACAATAACTGTTCTGTAAGACAAAGAATTAATCAGGAGATGGCGAGGTCATGTAAAAAAGGCAATACATTGATCATGAGATAGCAGGAACTGCAGATGCTGGAGAATCCGAGACAACAAGGTGCAGAGCTGGATGAACACAGCAGGCTAAGCAGGGCTAAGCCTAGACAGGCCCGAAACATCAGCTTTTCTGCTCCTATGATGCTGCTTAGCCTGCTGTGTTCATCCAGCTCTGCACCTTGTTGTCTCAATACATTGATCATGGCTGACTTTAATTCAAATGTAGATTGGGAAAATTAAATTGGCAAAGGTAGGCACGAAGAAGAACACATATTTGGGAATGTTTTGGGGAGCAGTACGTTGCGGATCTAACCAGGAAGCAGGCTATCTTGGATCTCGTTAGTGCGTAACAAGGCAGGTTTTATAAGTAATCTAAGAGATCCCCTAGGGAGCATTGACCATAATATGGTAGAATTTAGCATTCAGTTTGAGAGTGAGAAACAAATATCCTAAAAGTAAATTACGGTAGTTACATAGCAATTAGGACAGAGGGACCCAGAGTGGATAGGGAAAAGAATTTACCGGAAAAGACAATTAGGTAAAGTATAGTGGTAAGCGTGATAATTGGTAAAGTTTTAAAAACCAACAAAACATGACCAAAATATAATAAAGAGGGTGAAAATAAGCTATGAAGGTCAACTAACAATACCAGAGATTCTTTAAATAAATTAAAAGGAAGACAGATGCCAAAGTGAACATGGCCCCTGAGAGAATGGGGCTGGGAATAATAATGGGTGACCAAGACATGGCAGAGAAGTTGAAATAATACTTTGCATCAGTCTTCATGGGAGAGAACACTAATGCATTCCAAACGTACTTGTTAATCAAGTGACTGCAGTGCTAACGATATAATCGGGGAGGTGATGGTCTAGTGGTATCATCACAGGACTGTTAATCCAGAGACCCAGATGATGTTCTGGGGACCTGGGTTCAAATCCCGCCATGGTAGATGATGGAATTTGAATCTAATAAATATCTGGAATTAAGAGTCTAATGATGACCATGAATCCATTGTCAATTGTTGGGAAAAATCTGTCTGGTTCACTAATGCCCCTTTAGGGAAGGAAACTGCCATCCTTACCTGGTCTGGCCTATATGTGACTCCAAACCCTCAGCAATGTGATTGACTGTTAACTGCCCTCTGGGCAATTAGCTAATGACATCCTCATCCCATGAATGAATAAAGGGGGGAAAAAAGAATAAAAATAGCAAATGCTAGGGAAACTAATGGGGCCAAAGGTGGATCTGGTGGGATGGATCTAAGGATTGAAAAGGGACGTTTTTAAAAAATTCATTCACAGGATGAGGGTGTTGCTGGACAGGCAGCATTTATTGGCCATCCCTAATTGTCCAGAGGGCAGTTAAGAATCAACCATATTGCTAAGGGTCTGGAGTCACATGTAGGCCAGACCAGGTAAGGATGGCAGTTTCCTTCCCTAACAGGGATTAGTGAACCAGGTGGGTTTTCCCAACAATCAATTCACAGTCATCATTAGACTGTTAATTCTAGACACTTATTGAATTCAAATATCACCATCTGCCATGAGCGGGATTCAAACCCAGGTCCCCAGAACATTGTCTGGTCTCTGGATTAATAGTCCAGCGACAATACCACAAGGCCATTGCTGCAGAGATAGTGGATGCACTCGTAGTAATCTTCCCAGAATACTAAGTTTCTGGAAAAGTTCCAGAGCATTGGAAAACTGCCAATATGACACCTTTATTCAAAAAGGTATAGGTCAGAGTCTATTATGAATGAGGTAATAACAGAGCATCAAGAAATGCATAATATAATCACACAGAGTCAGCATAGCTTCTTGGAGGGGAAATCATGCCTGACAAATCTTACAGTTGTTTGAGGAGATAATAAGCAGCAAGAATAAAGGGAGATAGTATATAAGTATGGATCGAGGATTTTCTGACTAATAGAAGACACATGGTTGGGATAAAGAGGCCATTTTCATGATGGTAACCTGAAACTAGTAAAGTGCCATAGGGATTAGTGCTGGGACCACAATTCTTTCTGATATCTGTCAATGACTTGAATGAGGGAAGTGAATGTATTGTAACCATGTTTGCAGATAACACAAAAATAGATGTGAAAATGAGCAGACAGGTTTTTTTTCCAATACTCACATGTGGAGTGTGGGTCTTGCTCTCTGGGCTAGCATTTATTGCCCATTCCTAATTGAGAAAGTAGGGGTGAGCTGTCTTCTTGACCTGCTGCAGTACATGTGCTGTAGGCAGACCCACAATGCCCTGAGGGAGGGAGTTCCAAGATTTTGACCCAGCGACAGTGAAGGAACGGCGATACATTTCCAAGTCAGGATGGTGAGTGGCTTGGAGGGGAACTTGCAGATGGTGGTGTTCCCATGTATTTACTGCCCTTATCCTTCTGATGGAAATGGCCGTGGGTTTGGAAGGTGCCTGTCTGAGGATCTGTGGTGAATTTCTGCAGTGCATCTTGTAGATAGTACACATTGCTGCTACTGAGCGTCGGTGGTGGAGGGAGTGGATGTTTGTGGATATGGGGCCAATCAAGCGAGCTGCTTTGTCCTGGATGGTGTGGAGCTTCTTCAGTGTTGTTGGAGCTGCACTCATCCAGGGCTAGTGGGGAATAGTCCATCACACCCCTGACTTGTGCCTTGTAGATGGTGGACAGGCTTTTGGGAGTGAGAAGGTGAGTTCCTAGCCAATGATCTTCTTTTGTAGCCATTGCATTTATGGGGCACGTCCAGTTGAGTTTCTGGTCAATGGTAACCCCCAGAATGTTGATTGTGGTTGATTCAGTGATGGTAATGCCATTGAGTATCAAAGGGCACTACTCTGAGGAACTCTTGCTGTGATGTCCTGGAGCTGAGATAACTGACTTTCAACAACAACAATCATCTTCCTATGTGCCAAGTATGACTCAAACCAGCAGAAAATTTGCCTCCAAAATCCATTGATTCCAGTTTTGCTCAGGCTTCTTGATCATAGAACCCCTACAGTGTGGAAACAGGCTCTTCGGCCCATCAAGACCCTCAGAGCCATTCCCCTATAACCCACCTAAACTACACATCTGTGGACACTATGGGCAATTTAGCACAGCCAATCCACCCTAGCCTGCACATCTCTGGACTGTGGGAGGAAACTGGAGCACCCAGAGGAAACCCACGCAAACACGGAGAATGTACAAACTCCACACAGACAGTCGCCCGAGGGTGGAATCGAACCTGGGTCCCTGGCACTGTGAGGCAGCAGTGCTAACCACTGAGCCACCATGCCATCCCAATGCCACATTCGGTTGAATGCAGCCTTGATGTCAAGGGCTTTCACTCTCACCTCACCTCTGGAATTCAGCTCATTTGTCCATGTTTGAACCAAGGCTGTAATGAGGTCAGGAGCTGAGTGGCCCTGGCAGAACCCAAACTGGGCGTCACTGAGCAAGTTATTGCTGAGCAGGTGCTGTTTGATAGCACTGTTGATGACACCTTCCATCACTTTACTGATGATCGAGAGGAGACTGATGGAGCGGTAATTGACTGGGTGGGATTTGTCCTGCTTTTTGTGTACAGGACATACCTGGGCAATCTTCCATATTGTTGGGTAGATACCAGTGTCATGACTGTACTGGAACAGCTTGGCTAGGGGAGCACAAACCTTCAGTACTATTGCCGGAATGTTATCAGGGCAGGTAGCCTTTGCAAGTATATGATTTTGAGATCTGAACAATCAAAGTATCTTGCAGCACGCTTATGTTGGTACC
>NW_025981509.1:883-5305 GCF_021869965.1 Rhincodon typus | reverse complement strand
AGGTGCATGGTTCTCTGAAAGTGGAGTCACAGGTAGACAGGGCAATGAAGGCGGCTTTTGGCTCACTGGCCTTCAATCAGTCAGGGCACTGAGTATGGGAGTTGGGAAGTTATGCTGCAGTTGTACAGGATGTTGGTGAGACCGCACTTATAGTATTATGTTCAATTTTGGTCACCTTGCTATAGGAACGTCGTTATTAAACTAGAAAGAGTGCAGAAGAAATTTACAAAGATGTTGCCAGGACTCAAGCAATTGAGTTGTAGGGAGAGGTTGGGCAAGTTAGGACTTTTTCTTTAGAGCATAGGAGACTGAGGGGGGATCTTATTGAAGTGTATAAGATCATGAGAGGCATGGATTGGGTGAATGCACTCAGTCTTTTTCCCAGGGTTGGGGAATCGAGGGCTAGAGGGCATCAGTTTAAGGTAAGAGGGGAAAGAATACATGGGAACCTGGGGGGCAACTTTTTTTACCCAGAGGGTGGTATGCATATGGATGAGCTGCCAGAAGAAGTGATTGAGAAGGGTACATTAACAACATTTAAAAGGCATTTGGACAAATACATGGATAGGAAAGGTTTAGAAGGATATGGGCCAAGTACAGGGAAATGAGCCTAGTGTGGATAGACATTTTGAGTCAGCATGGACCAGTTTGAGCTGAAGGGCCCGTCTCTGTGCTGTAGGACTGTATGACTCTATTAGGGGTAAGATGAAAAGGGGATGGTCAGCAACTGATCTGACTAGAAGCAACATCTGTGCCAAATCCAATCCTGTCTCTAACTGAAATTCCCACAGGAATCATTGGACTTGGGAATCCTAACATTTTTTTCCCATTTCTAGCTCTGAGTTTGAGCTCTTGTGGTGCAATGGGTAGAGTCCCTACCTCAGAGCCAGAAGCTCCAGATTCAAGTCCCCCTCCAGGACTGGATGGCTCAGGAAGTTGTGTTCACAATGCAGCTGAACCGGCTTGGTCATCAGCTTGTACATCCTGAAACCTACACAATAGCAGCAGTTAGGAAAGGGAGCAACACCTGGTCAGCCACATAACAGAAAGAAGTCTCTACCATCGCTGTCCATAGCTCCAGATTGCAACATATTAAAGCACTCATTGTCAGAACAACTCAAACTCCCATCATCAGGGTCTGGTTAACTAGCAATACAGAGCTCCCTCAGACACAGAGCAAAAATATTCTGGCTGTTGATTTCCACAGATACTCAAACACTATGTTTTAACACCAAATTATTTTGGACCAACAGGAGAACATTGGTAAACAACAGCATTACTTGGAGCTGCAGTATGATGACTTAATGCAGTTTCTAGTGCAACGCTATGAAGACAGGTGCCAGGATCTGGAGGAGGAGAAGAAACTGAAACTAGAGAAATTATATGGGGAGCTGGTGAGCTGTGGGCAGAACATTGACTTGTACAAAGAACTGATTGAATCCACTGAGGAACTCTTCAAGACTGAAGACAAACAAATCTTCCTGAAGGTGAACACATGGATGGTTTCTGACATTTCTGTAAAGGTGTTAATTGAAATTAATGTTGGGGTATCCTGGCAGAGGTTTCAAAGCCCTGTTGGGGATTGGGAGAATCAAATAAATGCACTGGTACATTATTTGATTTATTTCTGTTTTGAAAGATAATTCAGCTACTTTATTTTTGTTAAGCATCAGACATTTTTGGAGAATACTGAATCTTGTTTTTTCTCCAACAACAGGATGGACAAGCAGCTCTGGCCAGGTATTTGTAGTAACGCTGGCAGGCTCCCTGCATTTGTGGATACTTTTCTTAATTATTCAGTTAACTGATAAAGGCTTGGTGTAAATCTTTCATCCTGGATTTATTTCCCCGTAAGTGGGATCTCTGCTGACAGAACCTGCACTGGAACATGCTGATGGTTTGATAATTACACTGTCCCTGATATCTGTTTATGTAATTTGTAATTTTGTGCTGATTGAGTGATGCTATTGAGCTGGGAGCACATTTGGGTGAGAACCACAATCCCATTTCTTACAATCCAGTTCTAGTGAATGTAAACTCAATGATAACCAGCACAGTGAATAGTTTCACTCAGAAAGTTGATGTGGTGGCTGGTGAGAGAACTGGAAATTGCAGTGGGATAGTGGATGCTGCATTGATGCTGGAATGAAATGCTGTGGGTTTGCATTGACTCCTTTAAGGAAAATAGAAATGCATGATGGTGATATTTTTGTCACTAATAAAACTGCATTCCCAGTGATTGAATCACATGTTCCTTCAGTTGCATTTTTCATTGAACAAACAGCCCTCAGGTTAGACCAATATCGCGTGAGTATTATTTTACATTTAATACCCATTGGAAATACTCAGTGTTAATGCTGGACAAAAATAAAAGTAGAAAACTGTTTGATTCATCAACACCTCCATTTGATATGACTAAAGCTAACATTTTGGCAACAATTCTAATCAATGTAGCTCTCACTTTGAATAAGTTTCTATCAGGCTGCTTCCAATATGAGCTGAGATGGGAAAAGATTCATTCTATATTAATCCAGTGAACGTGTCCCCCGCCCAGTTCCACCCATTGTAGTAACATGGGGAGAGTTCGGTGTGAGTAAGAACTGTGCTGATTGTGTTTTGACTTGGATCAATCAGGCGGGGGGCATTGTGTTACTGGTTTGCTGGATAAATACAACACATTATTTGGGCCAGTCTAAAAGGGCACCAGGTTGACACGGTTTTGAGCTGGGATCATAGTGAGGGGTACTAGAGGGGTTTCACTGAACAGGCCTCCTGCTACTGATCACTCTCCGAGACTTCCTGGAAGATGAGGATGGGATTGGGAATGTTTGCTCACTGTCCAATAGCTGCCAACTCATTGAGAATGACCACAACCTGTGATCACATGACCAACACTCAGTGGATATGTGGATCCAAAGAGAAGGAAGCAAAACAATTAGAACAAAACCTTGGATTGAGGTGCAGGGAGTGGAAAGGGCCAATTTGACTCAGTCCTGACTGAGCCTACTTTAGTCAGGAGGCATTAAAGACGTCACAGAGTGGCTCAGTGCCCAAGGCACCTAGCCAGGTTCACATTCCCAGCTGCTGTGTAGCCCTGGGCCAGGACTGGGATCCCATTGCTGACATGGTACTTAGGGGGTACTGCCCACCTGAGGGAGCTACACAAATGTCTCAGTGACACCCTTATTCCCATCAGTGACTCTGCTGTTTCTCCCCTCACAGACTAGAGGAGTTTCTTCAAGTGGACCTTAACCTGGAGTTACCTACAACAACTGAATTTGAGAAATTCCCAACAGATATGCCCGAGGTGCAGCGATTAATAGACACAATCAGCAGTTTCCCAGGTATGTAACACACTCACCCCGCACACTGTCACACTCACCCCGCACACTGACACACTCACCCCGCACACTGTCACACTCACCCCGCACACTGTCACACTCACCGCTCACACTGACACACTCACCCTGCACACTGTCACACTCACCCCGCACACTGTCACACTCACACCTCACACTGTCACACTCACCCTGCACACTGTCACACTCACACCGACACACTCACCCCGCACACTGTCACACTCACCCCGCACACTGTCACACTCACCCCTCACACTGTCACACTCACACTGTCACACTCACCCCTCACACTGTCACACTCACCGCTCACACTGACACACTCACCCCGCACACTGTCACACTCACCCCGCACACTGTCACACTCACCCCGCACACTGTTACACTCACACCTCACACTGACACACTCACCCCGCATACTGTCACACTCACCCCGCACACTGACACACTCACCGCTCACACTGACACACTCACCCCTCACACTGTCACACTCACCCCGCATACTGTCACATTCACCCCTCACACTGTCACACTCACCCGGCACACTGTCACACTCACACTGTCACACACACCCCTCACACTGTCACACTCACACCTCACACTGACACACTCACCCCTCACGCTGACACACTCACCCCTCACACTGTCACACTCTCCGCTCACACTGACACACTCACCCCTCACACTGTCACACTCACACCGACACACTGTCACAGTCACCCGTCACACTGTCACACTCACACCTCACACTGACACACTCATCCCCCCCACACTGACACACTCACCCCCATACTGTCACACTGACTCCCACACTGTCACACTCACCCCCACACTGTCACACTCACCGCCCCACACTGTCACACTCACCGCCCCACACTGTCACACTCACCCCCTACTCTGTCACACTCACCCCCCACACTGTCACACTCACCCTCACATTGTCACACTCATCCTCCCACACTGTCACTTGCACCCTCACACTGACACACATACTGACACACTCACTCCTCACAATGACAAACTCAACCCCACACTGTCACACTCACCACCACACACTGTCACACTC
>NW_025981509.1:0-783 GCF_021869965.1 Rhincodon typus | reverse complement strand
ACACACCCACTGTCACACTCACTCACTGTCACACACACTCACTGTCACACTCACTCACTGTCACACACACTCACTGACACACACACTCACTGTCACACTCACTCTGTCTCAGACACTCACTGACACACATACTGTCACACACACTCACTGACACACTCTCACTGTCACACTCACTGTCACACACACTCACTGACACACTCACTGTCACACACTCACTGACACACTCACTCTGTCACACACACCCACTGTCACACACACTCACTGTCACACTCACTCACTGTCACTCACACTCACTCTGTTACACTCACTCACTGACACACACACTCACTGTCACACACACTCACTGTCACTCACTCACTGACACACTCACTCTGTCACACTCACCCACTGACATACTCACTGTCACACTCACTCACTGACACATACTGTCACACTCACTCACTGACACACTCACACATCAATACACACACTGGCTGTCACACTCACTGATCGATACACACACTCGCTGTCACACTCACTCACTGTCACACTTACTCACTGTCACACTCACTCACTGACACACTCACTCATCAATACACTCAATCACTGACACGCTCACTCATCGATACACTCACTTGCTGACACACTCACTCACTTACTTACTGACACACTCACCCATCGATACACATTGTGTTTATGTGGTGAGTCCAGTTGAGTTTCTGGTTCTGGGTAACCTGTAGGAATTTGCTGTGACTGATTTATCCATTTGCAGGTTAGTAATAAAAGCAAAATGCTCCTTGTCCT
>NW_025981508.1:0-5305 GCF_021869965.1 Rhincodon typus | reverse complement strand
GAGTGAGATTGAGTGAGTGAGAGTGAGTGAGAGTGAGAGTGAGTGAGAGTGAGTGGGAGTGAGAGTGAGTGAGTGAGACTGAGTGAGAGTGAGAGTGAGAGTGAGAGAGAGTGATTGAGAGTGAGTGGGAGTGAGTGAGTGAGAGTGAGAGTGAGTGGGAGTGAGAGTGAGTGAGTGAGACTGAGTGAGAGTGAGAGTGATTGAGAGTGAGTGGGAGTGAGTGGGAGTGAGTGAGTGAGAGTGAGTGGGAGTGAGTGAGAGTGAGAGTGAGTGAGAGTGAGAGTAAGGTTACAGCTTGCTCACTATCTCTGTGGTGGAAGGGTTGTTGTTGCCTGACTCTGGCCAGCCCCATGGACCTGAGCCTGTGGGGGCCCATGTTCCGCTCGGTCAGTGATGGCACCGTTCGTTACTCTGAGACATGGTCCAACCAACCCATAATCCAGGAGCTAAAACTAAAGCCGCATTAATTTAGCGCCTTTCCCTACCCTGGGCCACCCACTTCCAACCAACCGAATACTTTTTGGAGTGTTGCATTGCTGGAGTCAAGGCCGCACAGCAAGATCCACGTAACAGGAGAGGAGAGTGATGCGATAGGAGGTGAGGCAGTGGTGCAGTAGGTAATGACGGTCGAGAGGGATATATTGGCCACTGGAGGGAATTCTGCCCCTTTATGTTGGCCTTGGGAACTTTTCTATCCAACTGGGAGATGGGAATTCTGTGTCGGATGCTGTTTCTCTCACTAACTCCCGAAGAAGGAGCAAGGCTCCGAAAGCTCGTGCTTTCAAATAAACCCGTTGGGCTGTAAGGTGGTGTCGTGTGATTGTCTGTCTCAGACGACAGGCAGTGCGTTTGACAGCGCCGTGTCCCGAGCGCTGACCTGGGAGCGTTAACCATTCCACCAGGGGACTACCCAGCCACGGAGTTGGGGGGATTGGGGGGGAAAGTGGGGAAGGAATGTGGGGGTCGGTGGTGGGGTGTGGGCAGGTGTCGACGCTTGAGCCATGACTTTGCTTGGAATTGTAAGGGACAGCAGAGGCCCAAAGGCCATTCCCGGCCTGTTAACTCTCCGGGACACACCTCCGCCTACAGGAGGCCCACGATCCTGCGCTAGGCCCGGAGTCCGGGAATGTTGCGGCGTGCCCTGCGTCAGGTCACAAGATGGAAACCAGCCCAGGTCTCCGGGGTTGGGGGCGGTGGGACTTTCCTGCTTTTGGGAAGGGTTGCGGGACTAGAAGAGGCCGTTCTGCCCCTCGTGCGGGCCAGGAGGAGGCCATTCAGTCCCTTGAGCAGCTCAGGAGGCCATTCAGCCCCTCGAAATGCGCTCCAAAGGAGCCGCGAGTCAACGCCAATTGCCCACTGTTGCTCCACATCCGCAGGCACCTGGAGGGAGCGGAGATCCAGCAAATCTGAACCTTGGCAGGTCCCGTGGAGCCCCGCTATAGGCTGGCTGCTTCCTCCCCCTGGGTCTGCAAACACCTTGCTCTTTACGTCTTTGCCCTACACGCAAAATCTTTAAAAAAATCGAGGCTCATCCAGGTACATGTCGAATGCACCCCACGCCTTGGTCCAGCAGGTCATGGGGAGGAAGCGCTGACTCAAACTTATAACCGCTGCCTTAGAGATAGAGATTCCACCGACAGACCACAAAAGCATCGTTCTTTCTCTTGACCTACTTGCAATCTTCCGTCCCCTTTAAACACCCCAATCAGGTCACCCCCCTCACCCTCTGGAGCCAAGTTTTAAGGTCACCTATCATCGCAGTCTCGGCCCCTTTTTAAAGCCCCCAGGGAAAGGGCAGAAACGCCGCTTCATTTTTAATCTGATGACCGACACTCCTCTTGCGGAGGGGCCCACCCGAGTGGGATTCTCAACGTCTGGCCGCTCTGCATCGCTGAGCGGTTCGTGGTATGCTCTGGTTTTGTGTCTCTAACTGAGAGGCTTTTTTTTTGTTTATCTCAAGGTCAGATCTTCCCTTTCATGAGTTCTGCAGGGTTGCAGCGAAGAGCGAAAATGTGATTTTGAACATCTTGCGGCAGGTCCTGTAGAAGAACCGCGGCCTCTTTGCAAGCGGAATATTAGGAATCTTGGTCAGCGTGACCCTCTTTCTCAATCGTTTTGACGTTATCTCTGCTCGACACACCGATAGCCTGAAGTCGAGAAGGGGATGCAAAACTCTTCCACGCGTTTTTCTTGTAAATCTACGGTTGATCACGAGTAACAATTACCGCATTACCAACTACCCAGCTCTTTTACCGAAATAAAGCACAGGACCACAGACTGTGTCTATCTGAATCGCAGACAGAAATAGCCGGGGAAGTTCAAAGGGATCTAGCTGAAGGTGTGGAGAGAGAGAGAGAAAACGAGAGTTCATGTTTCCGATCCGGTGACCCTTCTTCAGAACTCACGCTAGCTACGACAAGGTGGTGTGTGTCCTGGAGACAGGGGGTGAGGTGTATAGAAACATAGAAACGTAGAAGATAGGAGCAAGAGGAGGCCATTCGGCTCTTCGAGCCTGCTCTGCCGTTCTTCATCGTCATGGCTGATCGTCCAACTCAACAGACTAATCCTGCTTTCCCCCCATAACCTTTGATCCCGTTTGTCCCAAGTGCTATAAATAGTCTCCTCTTAAATACGTTCAATGTTTTGGCACCAGCTACTCTCTGTGATCATGAATTCCACAGGCTCACCACTCTTAGGGTGAAGAAATATCTCTTCATCTCCGTGCTAAGTGGTTTACCCCGAATCCTCAGACTGTGACCCCTGGTTCTGGACACACCCACCATTGGGGAACATCCTCCCTGCATCTGCCCTGTCCAGTCCTGTTGGAATTTTATAAGTCTCTATGAGACTCCCCCCCTCCTCATTCGTCTGAACTCTAGCGAAAACATCCCAACCTACTCAATCTCTTCTCATACGTCAGTCCCGCCATCCCTGGAATCAGCCTGGTACAAGAATTCCTAAGTCAGACGTTCCTAAACTGGGGAGCCCCCGCCGTCCACCACCGTACTGAGTTGGATGAGCAGCCAGTAGATTATAGAGACGTTGCTCCCCTTGTAGGGGAGCCCAGGACTTGAGGGCACTGTTCCAGAATAAGGGGGCACATGCTAAAAGACAGAGATAAGGAGGAATTCCTGATCGCAGTCTGCCCAACTGTTCTTCCCTCTCTTTGGGCTCTAATCCCATCTGTCGTTTACTCCTTACCCCCTCTCCCTCCCCTACCTTTTGCGTATAAACTGACATTTTCCCAGCTGCCATCTGTTCTGAGGAAGGGTCACCGGACCCGAAACGTTAACTCTGATTTCTCTCCACACGCGCTGCCAGACCTGCTGAGTTTTTCCAGCAGCTTCTGTTCCTGTATCTGATTTACAGCATCCACAGATCTTTCGGATTTTTTTTTGGGAGTATCCCAATGTTAGGTGTGGCACCTGTTAAGGTTGAATGCGGAGATGCTCCTTACCTCCGGGGTAGGAGGAAGGAACATGTACTTTCTGACGGGGAAGGATTTGACTGAAGGAGATTCTTAAGGGGCTTGACTGGGTCAATGCTGAGAGGATGTCTCCCCCACCTCATGGGAGGGTCTGGGACCAGAGGGCACAGTCTCGGAATAAAGGGGCGCCAATTTAAGACTGAGGTGAGGAGGAATTTCTTCTCTCAGAGGGTTGTGAGTCTTTGGAACTCCTTGTCACAGAGAGCTGAGAGGGTAGAGTCAAACAGCATAGAAACAGACCCTTCGGCCCATCCAGTCCATGCCGACCGTTATCGCAAACTAAACTCGTCCCACCTGCCTGCTCCTGGCCCATATGCCTCCAAACCTTTCCTGACCATGTACTTATCCAAATGTCTTTTAAACGTTGTAACTTTACCTGCAATCATCACTTCCTCTGGAAGTCCGTTCCACACACGAACGACCCTCCGTGTAAAAAATTTGCCCCCTTATTGTCGTTTTTAAGCCTCTCTCCTAAATCTCTTAATAACGCCCCTTAGTCTTGAAATTCCCTGGCGTATATTGAAGGCTGAGACGGATAGATTCCTGGTCAGTCAGGGAAACAGGGTCACGGGGAAAGGGCAGGAACGCGGATGTGAGGAATGTGCCCGATGAGCCGCCACCCTACCTAATGGAGGAGGAGACTCGAGGGGCTGAGTGGCCCTACTGCTGTCCCTGTTTCTCATGCTCTGAGAGTGCGTCTGCATCGTTGGGAGTGTCAAGACAACTCGAAATGTCCCTGGAGTCTCGCTCGTGGACCAGAAATGTCTACCCTTTGCCCCTGACTATAAAGTCCACCGTTGCTCCTTCTTACGCTTCAACCGTTCCCTGCTGCACAGCTGGGGCCCCATGGCTGTGGTCGCTTTTCCCTGAGAGGCCACCACCCCGTATAGTATCTGCTTGAGGGGGGGAATTGCCAAGGTGGATTCCTACACATGCTGCCCACCCGTCTTTCCTGGGTGCCCATCCAACTCTTCTTCTCCTGACTGCGTAGCTCTCCCCTTGGAGCCGTGACCCACTTCCCAAACACATCGACGCTCGGTAGGGAGTGCCTGTGGAGTGCTCCGCTGGAAAATCAGGAGCTGTGGCCAAGCGCGCTTCCCACATACGGAAGGCTGGGATTCTGCCTGATTTCCTGCATATTGCAGGAGGGTCCAGGTTCTCCTGCCATTGCGAACCTTAACCCAATTAAATCAACCCCGTCAGCTACAGGCAATCATCCAGGAACTGATTACACGACCTAATTCTTCTGAGGAAGGGTCCTGACCCAAAACGTCAGCTTTCCTGCTCCTCTGATGCTGCCTGGCCCTCTGTGTTCATCCAGCTCCACACTGCGTGTTATCTCTGACTCCAGCATCGGCAGTTCTTACTATCTCATAGGAATTTGATCCTCCCTGCAATTACACAAACCAAAGGTAGTTCTTACTCACGCACAACAGTATTTACATACATTGAGGCAACGAGAGGGTCCGATAACTGAACAGACACTTGTTAAACTTTGTCAGAAACACCTTAGAAGTTTGTCTTTGACTGCAACTACAAATATGTATTTTTTATTGCAAAAATGCACTATGTTCATAAAAAACTTACATACACAACACAGGCTCACACACACACACACTCGCACACATGCACACACACACACATACGCTCACACACACACACTCTCGCACACATGCACACACACACATACGCTCACACACACACACATTCAGTCACAATCACACACTCACACTCACACACGCACACACACATACACAGACACACTCTCTCACACACATACACAGACACACTCTCTCACACACACACACACACACACAC
>NW_025981507.1:3860-5306 GCF_021869965.1 Rhincodon typus | reverse complement strand
GGGATTGGTACAGAATGCAGAACAGTGTCAGGACTGGGATCAGTACAGAATGCAGAACAGTGTTGGGAGTGGGATCAGTACAGAATACAGAACAGTGTTTGGACGGGGATTGGTACAGAATGCAGGATGGTGTTGGGACTGGGATCAGTACAGAATGCAGGACAGTGTTAGTACGGGGATCAGTACAAAATGCAGAACAGTGTTGGGACTGGGATCAGTACAGAATGCAGGACGGTGTTGGGACGGGGATCAGTACAGAATGCGGACGGTGTTGGTACTGGGATCAGTACCGAATGCAGGACAGTGTGTGGACTGGGATCAGTACAGAATGCAGAACAGTGTTGGGACTGGGATCAGTACAGAATGCAGGACTGTGTTGGGACTGTGATCAGTACCGAATACAGGACAGTGTTAGGACTGGGATCAGTACAGAACGCAGGACGGGGTTGGACTAGGATCAGTACAGAATGCCGAACAGTGTTGGGACTGGGATCAGTAGAGAATGCAGGACAGTGTTTGGACTGAGATCAGTACAGAATGCAGGACTGTGTTTGGACTGGGTTCAGGACAGAATGCAGAACGGTGTTGGGACTGAGATCAGTACTGAATGCAGGACGGTGTTGGGACTGGTTTCATGTACAGAATGCGGGACGGTGTTGGGAGTGGGATCAGTACAGAATGCAGGTCAGTGTCAGGACTGGGATCAGTACAGAAGGCAGGACGGTGTTGCGACTGGGATTGGTACAGAATGCAGAACAGTGTTGGGACTGGGATCGGTACAGAATGCAGAACAGTTTTGGGTCTGGGATCAGTACAGAATGTAGGACGGTGTTGGGACTGGGATCAGTACAGAATGCAGGACGGTGTCGTGACTGGGATCAGTACAGAATGCAGGACGGTGTTGGGACTGTGATCAGTACTGAATGCAGGACGGTGTTGGGACTGGAATCGGTACAGAATGCAGGTCAGTGTTAGGACTGAGATCAGTCCACAATGCAGGACTATGTTGGGACTGGGATCAGTACCGAATGCAGGACGGTGTTGGGACTGGGATCATTACCGAATACAGGACAGTGTTAGGACTGTGATCAGTAAAGAATGCAGGACGGTGTTTGGACTGGGGTCTGTACAGAATGCAGGACAGGTTTGGACTGGGATCAGTATGGAATGCAGGACAGTGCTGGGACGGGGAATCAGTACAGAATGCAGGACAGTGTTGGGACTGGGATCAGTACCGAATGCAGGACAGTGTGAGGACTGGGATCAGTACAGAATGCAGAACAGTGTTGGGACTGGGATCAGTACAGAATGCAGGACTGTGTTGGGACTGTGATCAGTACCGAATACAGGACAGTGTTAGGACTGGGATCAGTACAGAACGCAGGACGGGTTGGGACTGGGATCAGTACAGAATGCCGAACAGTGTTGGGACTGGGATCAGTAGAG
>NW_025981507.1:2215-3360 GCF_021869965.1 Rhincodon typus | reverse complement strand
TCGACTGATCCCAGTCCCAACCTGTCCTGCATTCTGTACTGATCCCACTCCTAACACTGTCCTGTATTCGGTACTGATCACAGTCCCAACACAGTCCTGCATTCTGTACTGATCCCAGTCCCAACACTGTTCTGCATTCTGTATTGATCCCAGTCCTAACACTGTTCTGCATTCTGTACTGATCCCAGTCCCGACACTGTCTTGCATTCTGTACTGATCCCAGTCCCAACGCAATCTTGCATTCTGTATTGATCACCGTCCCAACACTGTTCTGCATTCTGTACTGATCCCAGTCCTCACACTGTCCTGCATTCGGTACTGATCCCAGTCCCAACACTGTCCTGCATTCTGTACTGATTCCCCGTCCCAGCATGGTCCTGCATTCCATACCGATCCCAGTCACAACCTGTCCTGCATTCTGTACAGACCCCAGTCCAAACACCGTCCTGCATTCTTTACTGATCCCAGTCCTAACACTGTCCTGTATTCGGTAATGATCCCAGTCCGAACACTGTCCTGTATTCGGTAATGATCCCAGTCGCAACACCGTCCTGCCTCCTGTACTGATCCCAGTCCTGACACTGACCTGCATTCTGTACTGATCCCACTCCCAACACCGTCCCGCATTCTGTACATGAAACCAGTCCCAACACCGTCCTGCATTCAGTACTGATCTCAGTCCCAACACCGTTCTGCATTCTGTCCTGTTCCCAGTCCCAACACCGTCCTGTATTCGGTGCTGATCCCAGTCCCAACACAGTTCTGCATTCTGTGCTGATCCCAGTCCCAACACAGTCCTGCATTCTGTACTGATCCCAGTCCTAACACTGATCTGCATTCTGTACTGATCCCAGTCCCGACACTGTCCTGCATTCTGTCCTGATCCCAGTCCCAACGCAATCTTGCATTCTGTATTGATCACCGTCCCAACACTGTTCTGCATTCTGTACTGATCCCAGTCCTAACACCGTCCTGCATTCTTTACTGATCCCAGTCCTAACACTGTCCTGTATTCGGTATTGATCCCAGTCCCAACACCGTCCTGTATTCGGTACTGATCCCAGTCCCAACACAGTCCTGCATTCTGTACTGATCCCAGTCCCAACACTGTTCTGCATTCTGTACTGATCCCAGTCCTAACACTG
>NW_025981507.1:0-1715 GCF_021869965.1 Rhincodon typus | reverse complement strand
CAGAATGCAGGACATTGTTGGGACTATGATCAGTACAGAATGCAGGACAGTGTTGGGACTGGGATCAGTACAGATTGCAGAAAAGTTTTGGGACTGGGATGTGTACAGAATGCAGGACGGCGTTGGGGACTGGGATCAGTACAGAATGCAGTACGGTGTTGGGACTGGGATGTGTACAGAATGCAGGATGGTGTTGGGACTGGGCTCAGTACAGAATGCAGGACAGTGTTGGGCCTGGGATCAGTACAGAATGCCGGATGTTGTTGGGACTGGGATCGGTACAGAATGCAGAACAGTGTTGGGACTGGGATCGGTACAGAATGCAGGATGTTGTTGGGACTGGGATAGGTGCAGAATGCAGAACAGTGTTGGGACTGGGATCGGTACAGAATGCAGAACAGTGTTCGGACTGGGATCAGTACAGAACTTACGACGGTGTTGGGACTGGGATCAGCACAGAATGCAGGACGGTGTTGGAACTGGGATCAGTACAGAATGCAGAACAGTGTTGGGACGGTGATCAATACAGAAAGCAAGATTGCGTTGGGACTGGGATCAGTACAGAATGCAGGACAGTGTCGGGACTGGGATCAGTACAGAATGCAGAACAGTGTTGGGACTGGGATCAGTACAGAATGCAGGACAGTGTTGGGACTTGGATCAATACCGAATACAGGACAGTGTTAGGACTGGGATCAGTAAAGAATGCAGGACAGTGTTGGGACTGTGATCTGTACAGAATGCGGGACAGGTTGGGACTGGGATCAGTACAGAATGCAGCACAGTGCTGGGACGGGGATCAGCACAGAATGCAGGACAGTGTTGGGACTGGGATCAGCACAGAATTCAGGATGCTGTTGGGACTGTGATCAGGACAGAATACAGGACATTGTTGGGACTGGGATCAGTACAGAATGCAGGACAGTGTTGGGACTGAGATCAGTACACATTGCAGGACGATGTTGGGACTGGGATCAGTACAGACTGCAGAACGGTGTTGGGACTGGGATCAGTACAGAATGCAGGACGGTGTTAGGACTGGGATTGGTACAGAATGCAGGACGGTGTTAGTACGGGGATCAGTACAAAATGCAGAACAGTGTTCGGACTGAGATCAGTACAGAATGCAGGACGGTGTTGGGACTGGGATCAGTACAGAATGCAGACGGTGTTGGGACTGGGATCAGTACATAATGCAGGACGGTGTTGGGACTGGGGCAGTACAGAATGCAGGACAGTGTTGGGACTGGGATCCGTACAGAATGCAGGATGCTGTTGGGGCCTGATCCCAGTACAGAATGCAGGACAATGTTGGGACTGGGATCAGTACAGAATGCAGGACAGTGTTGGGACTGGGATCAGGACAGAATGCAGGATGCTGTTGGGACTGAGATCAGTACAGAATGCCGGACAGTGTTGGGATTGGGATCAGTGGAGAATGTAGGACCGTGTTTGGACTGGGATCAGTACAGAATGCAGAACAGTGTTGGGACTGGGATCAGTACTGAATGCAGGACTGCGTTGGGACTGGGATCAGCACAGAATGCAGGACGGCGTTGGGACTGGGTTCAGTACAGAATGCATGACGGTGTTGCGACTGGGATAGGTACAGAATGCAGAACGTTGTCAGGACTGGGATCAGTACAGAATGCAGAATAGTGTTGAGACTGGGATCAGTACAGAATGCAGAACAGTGTTTGGATGGGGATCGGTAC
>NW_025981506.1:1434-5306 GCF_021869965.1 Rhincodon typus | reverse complement strand
TATCAGAAGACTAAAATCTCAACTTCACCAAAGGACCTAACTTTTGATGCTGATTTGACGAAAATGCTTATTTCAGTGAGATGAGCATTTCGGAAATCAAAATCCCAGCTTCACCAAATGACTTAATTTTGCATGAAGTTTTGACTAACATGTTTATTTCAGTGAGATAAGCTTTTCAGAAAAACAAAATCTGACCTTCACCAAATGACTCATGTTTTGATGTTGTTTTGACTAACATGAATATTTGAGTGAGATAAGCACTTCAGTCGTCAAAAATCTCAACTTTACCAGATGACCTAACTTTTGATGCTATTTAAATTAAAATGCTTATTTCAGTCAGTTAAGCCCTTCAGAAGATCAAAATCTCAAAATCCACAAATGACTCAACTTTTGATGTTGTTTTCATTAACGTGCTTATTTCAGCGAGGTAAGCTCTCCAGAAGATCAAAATCTCCACTTCCCCAAATGACTCAACTTTTGATGTTGTTTTGACTAAGGTGCTTAAGTCAGCGAGATAAGCATATCAGAAGATTACAATCTCAACTTCAAAAAGCGGACCTAACTTTTGGTGCTGATTTGACGAGAATGCTTACTTTAGTGAGATAAGCACTTCAGAAGTCAAAAAACCAAACTTCAGCAATTGACTTAATTTTTCGTGAAGTTTTGAATAACATGCTTATTTCAGTGAGATAAGCACTTCAGAAAACCAAAATCTGAACTTCACAAAATGTCTCAAGTTTTGATGTTGGTTTGACGAACATAATTATTTGAGTGAGATAAGACCTTCAGAAGGCTAAAACCTCAACTTGACCAAATGACACAACTTTTGATGCTGGTTGGTTTAAATTGCTTATTATAGCGAGTTAAGATCTTCAGAACACCAAAATCTGAACTTCACCAAATGACTGTAGTTTTGATGATGGTTTGACGAGCATGCTTATTTGATTGAGAGAAGCATTTCAGAAGTCAAAAATCTCAACTTCACCAAATAACTCAACTTTTGATGTTGTTTTCACAAACATGCTTATTTCAGCGAGTTAAGCACATCAGAAGGCTAAAATCTCAACTTCACCAGATGACCTAACTTATGATGCAGTTGAAATTAAAACGCTTATTTCAACGAGTTAAGCACTTCAGCGGATCAAAATCTGAACTTCACCAAATGAGTCAACTTTTGATGTTGTTTTGACGAAGGTGCTTAAGTCAGCGAGATAAGCATATGAGAAGATTAAAATCTCAACATCACCAACGGCCCTTACTTTTGAATACTGATTTGACTAAAATGCTTACTTTAGTGATATAAGCACTTCAGAAGTCAAAAAAACAAACTTCAGCAAATGACTTAATTTTTCATGATGTTGTGACTAACATGCTTATTTCTGTGAGATAAGCACTTCAGAAAACCAAAATCTGAACTTCACAAAATGTCTCAAGTTTTGATGTTCGTTTGACTAACATAACTACTTGAGTGAGATAAGCACTTCAGAAGTCAAAAATCTCAACTTCACTGAAGGACCTAACTTTGGACGCTGGTTGGACTAAAATGCTTATTCCAGTGAGATAAGCACTTCCGAAATCAAAAATCTCAACTTCACCATCTGACTTAATTTTTTATGCCGTTTTGACTAACATGCTTAATTCACTAAGTTAAGCAGGTCAGAAGGCCAAAATCTCACTTCACCAAATGAGTTACTCATTGATTCTGGTTTGCATGACTTGCTTGTTTCATGAGGTAAACAGTTCAGAAAATGAAAACTTCAACTTCACAAAATCTCCCAAGTTTTGATGTTATTTTGGCTAACATAATTATTTGAGCGAGATCAGCGTATCAGAAGACTAAAGTCTCAACTTCACCAAAGGACCTAACTTTTGATGCTTATTTGAGTAAAATGCTGATTTCAGTGAGATAAGCATTTCGGAAATCAAAAATCCCACCTTCACGAAATGACTTAAATGTTGAATGCTGTTTCAACTAACATGCCTATTTCACTCAGGTAAGCACTTCAGAACACCAAAACCTGAACTTCACCAAATGACTGTAGTTTTGATGTTGGTTTGACCAACATGCTTATTTCATGGAGATAAGCACTTCAGAAATCAAAATCTCAATTTCATCAAATGGCTCAAAATTCGATGTTGTTGCGACTGACGTGCTTAATTCAGCGAGATAAGCATATCAGAAGACTAAAATCTCACCTTCACCAGATGGCCTAACTTATAATGCAATTTAAATTAAAACGCTTATTTCAGCGAGTTAAGCACTTTAGATGATCAAATCTCAACTTCCCCAAATGACTCAACTTTTGATGTTGTTTTGACTAAGGTGCTTAATTCAGCGAAATAAGAATATCAGAAGACTAAAATATCAACAAAGGAACTATTTTTGATGCTGATTTGACTGAAACGCTTATTTCAGTCAGATAAGCAATTGAGAAGTCAAAAATCTCAATTCACCAAATGTCTTAAATGTTGATGCTGTCTTGTCTAACATGCTTATTTCACTGAGATAAGCACTTCAGAAGATCAAAATCTGAACTTCACAAAATGACTCAAGTTTTGATGTTGTTTAGACTAACATGCTTATTTCAGACCGTTAAGCACTTCAGGAGATCAAAATCTGAACTTTACCATCTGACTTAATTTTTGATGCCGTTTTGACTAATATGCTTATTTCACTCAGATAAGCTCTTCAGAAGACCGATATCTAACTTCACCAAATGAGTTAGTTTTTGATGTTGGTTTGCATGATTTGCTTATTTCATGAGGTAAGCAGTTCCGAAGATCAAAATCTCAAACTCACCAAATGACTCGAATTTTGATGTTGGTTTGACCAACATGATTATTTCAGCGAGTTGAGCACTTCAGACGGCTAAAACCTCAACTTCATCAAATGACACAACTTTTGATGCTGTTTGGTTTAAAATGCTTATTGTAGCGAGTTAAGCTCTTCAGAACACCAAAATCTGACCTTCACCAAATGACTGTAGTTTGGCTGAAGGTTTGACGAACATGCTTATTTGATTGAGAGAAGCATTTCCGAAGTCAAAAATCTCAACTTCACCAAACAACTCAACTTTTGATGTTGTTTTTACAAACCTGCTTATTTCAGCGAGTTAAGCACATCAGAAGGCTAAAATCTCAACTTCACCAAATGACACAACTTTTGATGCATTTTGATTTAATATGCTTATTTCAGAGAGTTATGCTCTTCAGAACAACAAAACCTGAACTTCACCAAATGACTATAGTGTTGATCGTGGTTTGACTAACATGCTTATTTGACTGAGAGAAACATTTCAGAAGACAGAAATCTCAACTTCACCAAATGACTCAACTTTTAATGTTGTTTTGACTAAGGTGTTTCATTCAGAGAGATAAGCATATCAGAAGATTAAAATCTCAACTTCACCAAAAGACCTAACTTTTGATGCTGATTTGACTAAAATTCTTATTTCACTGAGATAAGCATTTCTCAAATCAAAAATCCCAGCTTCACCAAATGACTTAAAAGTTGACGCTGTATTGACTTACATTTTTATTTCACTCAGACAACCACTTCAGAACACTAAAACCTGAACTTCACCAAATGACTGTAGTTTTCATGGTGGTTTGATTAACATGCTTATTTGATTGAGAGAAGCATTTCAGAAGTCCAAACTCTCAGCTTCACCAAATGACTCTACTTTTGATGTTGTTTTGACTAAGGTGCTTAATTCAGCGAGATAAGCATATCAGAAGACTAAAATCTCAACTTCACCAAAGGACCTTACTTTGCACGCTGGTTGTATGAAAATGCTTATTTCAGTGAGATAAGCACTTCCGAAATCAAAAATCTCAACTTCACCATCTGGCTTAATTTTTGATGCTGTTTT
>NW_025981506.1:0-1424 GCF_021869965.1 Rhincodon typus | reverse complement strand
GTTGTTTTGACTAAGGTGCTTAATTCAGCGAGATAAGCATATCAGAAGACTAAAATCTCAACTTCAACAAAGGACTTAACTTTTGATGCTCTTTGGTCGAAAATGAATGTTTCAGTGAGATAATCACTTCAGAAGTCAAAAACGCAACTTCACAAAACGACTTAATTTTTATTGCTGTTTTGACTAACATGCTCAATTCAGTCAGAAAAACACTTGAGAAATCAAAAATCTCAACTTCACCAAATGACTGAACTTTTGGTATTGTTTTGACTGACGTGCTTATTTCACCGAGATAAGCTATCAGAAGACTAAAATCTCACCTTCATCAGATGACCTAACCTATGATGCAGTTTAAATTAAAACGCTTATTTCAGCGAGTTCAGCACTTCACATGATCAAAATCTCAACTTCCCCAAATGACTGAACTTTTGATGTTGTTTTGACTAACGTGCTTAATTCAGAGAGATAAGCATATCAGAAAACTAAAATATCAACTTCACCAAAGGACCTAAGTTTTGATTCTGATTTGACTAAAAGTCTTATTTCAGTGAGATAAGCACTTCAGAAGTCAAAAATCTCAATTCACCAAATGTCTTAAATGTTGATGCTGTTTTGTCTGAAATGCTTATTTCACTCAGATAAGCACTTCAGAAGACCAAGATCTGAACTTCACCAAATGACTCAAGTTTTGATGTTGGTTAGACTAACATGCTTATTTCAGACCGTTAAGCACTTCAGAAGTCAAAAATCTCAACTTCACCTCATGACGTAAGTTTTCATGAAGTTTGACTAACGTGCTTATTTCAGTGAGGTAAGCATTTCAGAAAACCAAAATCTGAACTTCACAAATGAATGAAGTTTTGATGTTGGTTTGACTAACATGATTAATAGAGTGAGCCAAGCACTTCAGTAGTCAAATATCTCAACTTCACCAGATGACCTAACTTTTGATGCTGTTTAAATTAAAATGCTTATTTCAGCCAGTTAAGCACTTCAGAAAATCAAAATCTCAACTTCCGCAAATGACTCAACTTATGATGTTGCTTTCACTGACGTGCTTATTTCAGCGAGTTAAGCACTACAGAAGATCAAAATCTCAACTTCCCCAAATGACTCAACTTTTGATGTTGTGTTGACTAAGTTGCTTAAGTCAGCGAGATAAGCATATCAGAAGACTAAAATCTCAACTGCACCAACGGCCCTTACTTTTGAATACTGATTTGACGAAAATGCTTACTTTAGCCAGATAAGCGCTTCAGAAGTAAAAAAAAAACAACTTCACCAAATGACTTAATTTTTCATGATGTTTTGACTAAAATGCTTACTTCAGTGACGTAAGCACTTCAGAATACCAAAACCTGAACTTCGCAAAATGTTTCAAGTATTGATGTTTGTTTGACTAACATAATTATTTGAGTGAGATA
>NW_025981505.1:0-5306 GCF_021869965.1 Rhincodon typus | reverse complement strand
GAGATTTTGAAACTTGTGAAATCCACATTGATACCATTGGGCTGCAGCTCCTATGATGCTGCTTGGCCTGCTGTGTTCATCCAGCCCTGCACCTTGTTGTCTCGGATTCTCCAGCATCTGCAGTTCCTACTATCTCATGTACCTGTCCATTTGTCTTTTAAATGCTGTAACTATATCTGCATTCACCACTTCCTCTAGCAGTTCATTCCACATATGAACCACCCTCTGTGTGAAAAAGTTGCCTCTTGGGTCCCTTTTATATCTTTTTCCTCTTACATAAAAATATGCCTCCTAGTTTGGAATCCCTGTGACGATGCTGTCACTTTAAGAGGTTATTTTGTCCTTTTTTTTTTTAAAAAGAGAGGTTTAAGGTGGAGACAAAGAGCTGGCTAGTTAAGACCACTTGTGTAAACAGCTTGGGAGGCCTTGGGTTTTTTTTAAACAACCTGAATGTGTGTGGCCTGCTCTCACAGTTCCAGATTTCTGGGGCTTGGTTTTTTCAGTAATGCATCAGAAGTTGCTGGGGTCTCAAGAGAGTTGGAAGCTTTAGTGAATGTCTCCTGGTTACTACTCTGAATTTTCTCTTCATGTTTTTTTTTCTCCTGGATTGGAGAACTGCATATGAGAATCTGTGTTTGAATTTTCCTTTTTGCCAAGGGGTGTGTTTATGGGATGTTACTATATTGGAACAGTTAATTAGTAATGGATACTGTATCTATTATTCTGTTAAGTTTTCCAATAGAGTTAAGCTATTCTAAAATCCTCTTTTTTTGGTTGTATTTTAACCTCAGTGTTTAAATAAATTGTTTTCCTTAATGTTGAGTGGTTTGACCAGTCACATTGCATCTGGAATAGGCACTTCACATTTACCTTTAAAAATAAGAAAATGTTAGGGTCTAGGCTACCTTCTTAAAATATTATGAGGGGGTCTGGTCTTTTCCATAACATTCCCTCGACCTGGGAAAAAGCTTTTGTTATTCACCTTATCCATGCCCCTCATTATTTTATAAACCACTATAAGGTTACCCCTCAACCTCCTACACTCCAGTGAAAGAAGTCCCATTCTATCCAGCCTCTACCTGTAACTCAAACCCTCCAGTCCTGGCAACAGCCTGCTAAATCTTTTCTGAACACTCTCCAATTTAATAATATCCTTCCTATAACAGGGCGACTCTCTGTAAACTGTTCATATCCCTCTCACAACATGGGCTTTCCACCTATTTTAGTGTTGTCTATAAATTTGGCTACAGTATGGTATTTCTTCCAAGTCATTAACACATATTGTGAACAGTTGTGGTCCTAGCATTGATCCCTGTGGAACCCCACCAGTCCCCACCAACCTGAAAAAGAACCCCATGGCCACACCCAATGTTTCCTGCCTACAAGCCAATTATCTATCCATGCCAATATACTACCTCCAACACCGTAGACTCTTATCTAATGACTTAGCCTTTTGTGAGGTACCTTGTTAAACACCTTCTGCAAGTCTGAGCCTTACCACTGAAATAAGTCAACATTTGAATGGGAGCAATTGGTAACATGTTCCAGACCTAATCTTGTAGTGTCTTGGCTGCAATTTAATAGCCTGAGAAGTTTCCATATACAGCTATATTGTTTCTTAATTTTTAATTTTCTACCACTGTACTTCAGTGTTCTATTCTGAGATCATTTAATCATTAATGAACAAGACATGGTTTTGCCAAAAACTTTCCGAAAATCCAAGTATCAATCGATTGAATTCCTATTGTCTTTAAACAAGTCAACAGTTTTGGAACAAGGTATACTTTTTGAAGATTCAAGCACTAGTCTGATGAAAGTAGTTTAATAGTTGAACAGTCATGTTTCTCATTTTGAATCATCTGGAACTTCTCTCGAATATATCTAAATTTCAAAACTATTAATTAAAACTTTCCTAATTAAAATAAAGGAATGCACAAATTAGAAGCAGAAGTAGGCCAGTTGGCCCCTTAAGCCTGCTCCGCCATTCAATATGATCATGGCTGATCTGATCATGGGTTCAACTTTGTATTCCCACCTACCCTTGATAACCTATGGCTCACTTGTTATTCAAGAATCTATTTACCTCTGCCTTAGAAATATTAAAGGCTCTGCCTCCACGAATCTCTGTGGGAGAATTTCAAATAGCCACAACCTTATAAGAGAAACATTTTCCCTTGTCTCTCTTTTAACTGAAGGACCATTTCTTGTTAAATTGTATCTCCAGTTCTAGTTTCTCAAACAAGGGGAAACATCCTTTCAGCGTCCACCATTTCAAATCCTCTCAGGATTTTATTTGCCACAATAAGAACAGAAGGGCATTAGAAATATGAGTAGCAGTAGGCCTTTTAACCCTTCAAGCTCACTCTGCCATTCACTGAAATTGTGGCTGTACTTCTACTTAACACGTAGAATTTAAATACCTATCCTGATATCTCTTGATGTTTGAAAAAAATTGAAACCTATCAATTCCTGACTATCAATATATGCAAAGACTGAACCTTCTCATCCCTCTAGGGAAGAGAATCCCACATTCCATAAGACCATAAGAAATAGGCTGTTCGGTTCCTTGGGCCTGCTCAGCCATTCAGTAGGATGACGGCTGATCTGGCATTCCTTACAACCATTTCGCTGTGTTTTCCTCCTACCCCTTGATTCCCCTGCTGATCAAGAATCTATCTATCTCAGTCTTAAACACACACAAGGACTCTGCCCTACACTTCTCTATGGCAAGGTGTTCCGAAGACACACAACTCTCTGACAGAAGAAATTCCTCATTTCAATCTTAAATTGGCACCTTTTTATTCTGAAAATATTCCTTCTGGTCCTAGAACCACCCTCTGGATAATAAATTCCAGGCTCGATTTTGTCCTTGTGCATTATCTACACCTATTCAATTTTCTAGCAAGGATCAGTGTGTCAGTGGCAAACCAAGTTGTGATCGCTCTAGTCATGGGCCAAATCTATTGCTAGTCCCATGTACCTTTATAAAACACCTTGCAGTGGGTTTACCAACTGAGCCACTACAGAGCTCATTGTGTCCTATGTGCACGATTCCCAAAAGATACCAGACAGTGGTAATATCTGGGGTTCCTTAAGAAAGGTACACTGAAACATATAACATTCCAAACTGAACCCTGTGACTCCAGTTTCCACAATTCATTGTGTCTGAAACCTAGTAATTGAGATTCAAATGGAAATTAAATAGTGATGAGTTAAAATGTTGTACTGCCAATTTGCATAGATTTGGGTCTCTATAAAAAGACACAGTTCAGATGAGGGGCAGCTTGTTGGCCCAACATAAGGGAAATATTGACACTACAAACTCATGAAAGATGATCATATACCACTCCATTATTAATGGATAGTTGCCTCCCTGTTTTTGTCATTAGTGTTCTAATCATGTTGCACTCTGACAGTTTGTTCGGGACTGTAGACTCATCCTAATGAATAACGAAAGGGGCTACATTTCATCGTTCCACAGAATCCATTGCTCTGATGACTACAGACAGCAGTAAGAGGCAGTGAAATGGATCTTATAATAAAATACTGTGCATTTACTTCTGGAGAGAAGAAAGATATTAATTAGCAAAAGGAAAGAAAAAGCTCAACCTTAGACCAAGTGATCATGTAAACTGGCAACGACCAGTACAACCAACATCTGTTAAGCAAATACAAGATCAAATTGGCATTCTAATAATTCATGATGTATTTAAATCTTTATCAGATAACTGCAATAATTTGGACGTTCTTTTAGCTCCAATTAATTTACTTTCATGATTTAATTAATAATAAATGAACTTAGTAATTAAAACATTAATTCATATCGAACTAAAATAAAAATAAAGAACTGCAGATGCTGGAAATCTGAAACAAAAAACAGAAATTGCTGTGGGGCAGCATCTGTGGAAAGAAAAAGAGTTAACACTTTAAGTACCTTCATCAGAACTGAAAATAGCTGGAAAATGGTGATATTTATGCTAATGATGGGTAGGGGAATGAATAGAGTGTATGGAGATGTGGCCCTGAAGGAAAGGAAGAAAAAGTGATTGGCAAACAAAGAGATTGCTGATGATAAGCCTAGAGAGATAAATGCTTAAAAAAGGTGCTAATGGGAAGTGCAAATGGTTGAAAATGCAGTGGGTGTGTATAGGGGAACAAAATTTTCAACTACCTACACTTCTCATCAGCACCCTACCTTGCATTCATCTCTTTGAACTGGAGTCAAAACATTAACTGTTTTTTTTACTATCTACAGATGCTGCCAGATCTGCTGAGTTTCTACAGCACTTTGTTTTTGTATCAGATTTCCAGCATCGGCAATATTTTGCTTTGGGACTTTGATGTTGTTGGTCTAATTAGTAAAATGTAGTAATTCGTCTTATATATGCCTTGAAATATGGACATCACCTCAAGGCCCTTGAGAAGTACCATCACCGCTGTTAAGAGACAGTTTCTCCGCATCAGCTGGGAGGACAGGTGTACGAACATCAGCTTCCTTGAAGCAGCTAACAGCATCAGCAACAAGATCATGAAATTCTGAACTGGTCACATATTTAGGATGTCTGAGCTCTGACTGCCAAAGCAAATCATTTTCTCCCAGCTCAAGTAAGGCATTTGAACAAGAGGAAGGTAAACGAACCATTTCAAAGACTCCCTGAAGGATTCCCTCAAGTAATGCAACATTAGATATCAACGTGATACCTGTGCTCAGAAGAAACCGACTTGGAAGAAACTCCTGAATGAAAAGACGTAATTCTTTGAGAACACCCATTGGCAAGAGGAAGTACGGAAAAGGAATTTCAAGGCCAAGGACCAATTCCACATTGTGGTGCCAAATGCGTGGTCAGAGACGTGGCTTTAGGCCCAGGCTCATCAGCCATGCAAGGATTCACAGAACCCATGACCAGTGACATGGAATTTCCCACGTAGACAATCATACTCGTTAGCAAGTGATTGCCAATTTGGTACTTCAGTGACATATTCAGGTCATGGACAGTGAAGAAGGTTACTTAAGATTGCAAAGAGATCTTGATCAATGGTGTCAATGGGCTGAAGAGTGGCAGATGGAGTTTAATTTGGATAAACGTGAGGTATTGCATTTTGGTAAAACAAACAAGGGTAGGACTTATACAATTAATTGGTAGGACCCTAGGGACTATTGTAGAACTGGCAGACCAAGTGTACAGATACATAAATCTTTGAAATTTGCATCACAGATAGACAGGGTGGTTAAGAAGGTGTTTAGCACCCTTGCCTTCATTGCTCAAACCTTTGAGTATAGGAACAAAAACAAAGTTGCTGGAAAA
>NW_025981504.1:5100-5306 GCF_021869965.1 Rhincodon typus | reverse complement strand
CGACATCTCACCAACTTCTTCTGCAGCTTCGATTCGTCTCCAATCCGCTCTTCTCGATCTTGTGCCGTTTGCAGAAGCTGAGTCGAAGTTTATGAGCTTGTGATGGGGGCGAACCGACTGCAAAACCGAGCAGTGAGTCAGCAGCTGAACTGCAGCCGTTTCCTTCATTCACAACACGGCCCTGAAAGATTTCTCAATCGGTGCAA
>NW_025981504.1:0-4319 GCF_021869965.1 Rhincodon typus | reverse complement strand
TTCCTTCATTCACAACACGGCCCTGAAAGATTTCTCAATCGGTGCAATGTGACAACATTTCCCGTTGGAATCAGCCGGATCCGAGCGTCTGCAACACGGTTCACCCTCACAGTCTGTGGGAGGCAGGGACAGCACTTTCTGTTTGACCTTCAATGCCCTTACTCATCAAGGGTCTGTTTGTCTCTGTGTCAAAGACACTCCGTGACTTGGCCTTTCCAGTCCTCTGTGGCAATGCCACAGAGATTCTTCCGCATCTCAGTTTAAAATGTTCGTCCCTTCACCCTCAGGCTGTGAATTGTTATTTTTCAGATTAGAGGGAGTACACAGTGATCACAGCTGCAGAAAAAGGATTTTGTTTTATGTATATATATGTAAAATTTCTCATCTTGTTATGACTGAAATACGTAATTTTAACTGCTCCGTTTTCTTGGCTCTATCCTGCCCTTGCTACAACAAAATCCGAATTGGAAAAGTTGTTGGCGCTGCTATGTTAATGATAAACATTTTATACTCTATTGAGCCCAGTATCAGAAACATGTCAGTCAGATTGCTTCAGTAAAAAGTAATGAACTTATGTATCACAAATAAAACTTATTCAAGCAATGATTATTCACAAAAATCTTTAAACAATGGTATTGCACACAACTATCCCTCACGCAAACAAAGACCTGTTGGAAGCCTCCAACTATAGGAGGAAATTATACAACGTTTATCGGGTTATCTATAATTACAACAGCAAAGTGATGGTTAAATTGACGAAAATAACGAAGCACAATTGCCCCAAATACTGATCTTCAGGCCAGGACCAGTTCCCACATATGTTGTTGGAGCTGGTATTTCTGACTGGATCGATAATGGTTTGCTAGTAAAATGTTTTCCGAAAACAATGGCGCTAGATTCGAAATTTTCCACCCAGGTAATGTCCTCATGTTGTGATGATGTCTTCCAGTTTGTTCTCAAACTAGAAACATTGATGAAATGATGTTCGGAGATGAAAGAGAGCTGTTGTTTCTGCTTAAAGATCTCTCAGACTAGGTTCAAATCAATAGCTTCACCGCATCCACAAATAGTTTCATGGGCCTCCTCTTGGGCTAACCTGCAGATTCAGTAAGTCCAGTCGATTGAACTCTTTCCAAATGCAACTTTTCATCGGTGCAGCCCAGCGACTTTACTCTGCAATATGTTGTTTACAAAACATTTAAGATATATTTATGCGTTCAACTATTGATATTATAAATTAGATATTTCAGGTGATGCAAATTCGTTACGATAAAATGATTCATCTGGATGTGGATTTACGAGGCACAATGTCACATTGCCACAGAATCTCGGAATTATTACAGTTCATAAGGAGATGATGTGGCCATCATTTCTGCATCAGATCTCGGAGTGAGTATCATGGATTAGTGTCGATACCCATTCCTTTCCCTGTTACACTGCACATTATTTTCATTAAATATTTATGCAATGTTCTCATGCATGCCTCAATTTAAGCTATCTCCGCAAGTCTTCGACATAGTGCCTTCCACACCTGCTGTGTGAAAACACTTTATCTCGTATCACATTTGTTTCTTTTACAGATTGCTTTAAATCTGTGCCCTTTCATTCTTCATCCTGTTATGAGTTGGAATAGCTTTCTCCCTGTCTTCAGTGTGCAGACCTTTCATGACCTTGTAAACGTCAATCAAATTTCCTTTCACCTTCTCCTCTCCAAGGAAAAGAGTCTTACCATTTCCAACTTATCTTCAGAACTGAACACAATACTCCAGCTGATGTCTGACAGGTGTCTGGTACAGGTTTAGCATATCTTCTCTATTCCTATACTCTACACCATTATTAAAAATTCCTACAGCGTCATATGCTTTATTAACTGCGCTCTACACCTGCTCTGCCATTTTGAATGACTGATGCATATGCAGTCATAGAGGCCCAGATTTATACAGCATGGAAGTGTATCCTTCGGTCCAATTTGTCCATGCCAATCAGATATCCTAATTAATCTAGTCCCCTTTGCCAGCATTTGGCCCATATCCCTCTAAACCCTTCCTATTCATATAGCCATCCAGATGCCTTTCGAGTATTGTAATCATACCAGCATCCACCACTTCCTCTGTCAGCTAATTTAATACAAACACCATCCTCTGTGTGAAAAAAACTGCCTTGTAGGTCCCTTTTATATCTTTCCCCTCTCACCTTAAACATGTGCCCTCTGGTTTTGGACTCCCCCACCTCAGGGAAAAACATCTTGCCTATTTAACCTATCCATGCCCCGCATGATTTTATAAACCTCTATAAGGTCACCCCTCAGCCTCCAATGCTCCAAGGGAAATTGCCCCAGCCTATTCAGCCTTTCCCTATAATTCAAACCTTCAACCCCAGCAACATCCTTATATATCTTTTCTGAACCCTTTCTAGGTTCACAACATTCTTCCTGTAGGAGGAAGTCCAGGAGTGCACACAATACTGCAAAAGTGGCCGAACCAATGTTCTGTATAGACACAACATGACTTCCCAACTCTTGTACTCTGTGTACTGGCCAATAAAGACAAGCATACGAAACACCTTCTTTACGATCTTATCTGTGACTCCACTTTCAAGGAGCTATGAACGTTCACTCCAAGGTCTCTTTGTTTAATCACACTCACCAGGACCTTACCATTAATTGTATAAGTCCTGCCCTGATTTACCTTTCCAAAATACAGCACCTCACATTTATCTAAATTAAAATCCATCTGCAACTCCTCGGCCTATTGACCCATCTGATCAATATCCTGTTGTACTCTGAGGTAACCTTCTTTACTGTCCACTACACCTCCAAGTTTAGTGTCATTTGCAAGTGTACTAACCATATCTCCTGTGTTCACATCCAAATCATTTATATAAGTGATGAAAAGCAGTAGACCCAGCACTGATCCTTGTGCTACACCACTAGTTACAGGCCTCCAGTCTGAAAAGCAACCCTTCACCACCACCTTCTGTCTTCTACCTTTGAGCCAGTTCTGTATCCAAATAGCTAGTTCTCTCTATATATCATGTGATCTAACCTTGCCAACCGGTCTACAATGAGGAACCTTGTTGCATGCCTTACTGAAGTCCATACAGATCACATCCACCACTCTGCACCATCAATCATCTTTGTTACTTCTTCAAAAAACTCAATCAAGTTTGTAAGACATGATTTCCCACACACAAAGCCATGTTGACTATGCCTCATCAGTCCTTGCCTTTCCAAATGCATGTAAATCCTGTCCCTCAGGATTCCTTCCAACAACTTGCTCACCACCAATGGCAGGCTCACTGGTCTATAGTTCCCTGGCTTTTCCTTACCACCCTTCTTAAATAGTAGCACAATTTTAGCCAACCTCCAGTTTTCCGGCACCACACCTGTGGTATATATTAACATTGATCAAGGATTGGGTACTGAGTTGGAGGCAAGCCTTGAGATAACGAGGGCATTTTCATGATGGCAATTTGTAACTTGTGGGGTCCTACAGGGACCAATACCGGGGCCACAACTATTTACAACACACACGAATGACTTGGATGACAGAAGTGAAGGTACTGTCACTAAGTTTGCAGATGACACACAGCAGAGATAGACTATCAGTGAGGATGACACAGGGAGACTACAGAGGGGTAGAGACAGTTTAAGCAATTGGACAAAAACTCAGTGGATCGAATATAATATGGAAAACTTGAAGCTTATGCATTTTGACAGGAAGACTAGGAGAGGTGACTATTAGTTAACTGGGGGAAAATATTGCAGAAAGCCGCAGCACAGAGAGAATTGTGCGTCCTTGTGCTTCAAAGACAAATAGCAAGCATCCAAGTTCAGCAGGGAGTCAGGAAGGTAAATGGTCTGTAGGCCTTTATTTTGAAGGGAATGGGGTATAAAATAGGGATGTCTGCTAAAACTGTACAAGACACTTGTCAGAACACACCTGGAATACTGTGAACAGTTTTAGTCTCCTTATTTTAGAAAAGGCAGTCCATAGAATGTTAAGAAGATTGATCCTGGAAATGGGACGATTATCTCAGGAGGGGATATTGAGCAGTCTGCGTCTATACTCATTGGATTCTAGAAGAATGAGACAAGACCTTACTGAAATTATAAGATTCTTAGAGGTTTGACAGGGTAGATTCGGAGAGATTGTTTCTTCTTGTCCGACAGTCTAGGACCCGAGGACAAAATATCAGTGGAAGCAAGAGACAACAAGGTGCAGGGCTGGATGAACACAGCAGGCCAAGCAGCATCACAGGAGCAGAGAGGCCGACGTTTCGGGCCTAGACCCTTCATCAGAAAAGGGGGAGGGGAAGGG
>NW_025981503.1:0-5308 GCF_021869965.1 Rhincodon typus | reverse complement strand
GGATGAACACAGCAGGCCAAGCAGGAAGGCTGACGTTTCGGGCCTAGGCCTGAAACGTCAGCCTTCCTGCTCCTCTGATGCTGCTTGGCCTGCTGTGTTCATCCAGCTCTACACCTTGTTATCTCAGATTCTCCAGCATCTGCAGTTCCTACTATCCATGGATGGAAGGTTGGCTTCCATGATGGTCTGGGCTGTGCACATCACCTTCTGTAGTTTCTTACGGTCCTGGGCAGAGCAGTTGCCGTACTAGGCCGTTATGCACCCGGACGGTATGCTTTCAATGGTGCATCTGCAGAAGTTGGTGAGGGACCTTACCGCTGTGGCAAATTTCCTGAGCTGCCTTAGGAAGAAGAGGCATTGTTGTGCCTTCTTGACTGTCGCATCTACATGGGAAGCCCAGGATGGGTCGTCGGTTATCGTCACTCCGAGGAACTTGATGCTCTACTTCACGGAGACTTGGCTCACCCCTGCCATTCTCGACTGTGCCCTACAAGCTGACAGGTTCTCCACACATCGCATGGACCACAGAGCGTCCTCGGGCAAGACAAAGGGTGGTGGGGTATGTTTCCTGATCAACACTTCCTGGTGCTTGGACGTAGCGACCCTGACAAGCCACTGCTTCCGGACCTAGAATAACTTACAGTAAAACGCCATCCCTACTACTTACCACAAGAGTTACCTCCGCCATCCTGAAAGCAATCTACATACTACCCCATGCGGATGTGAAGAATGCTCTAGACGAGATTTACAATGCCACAAACACTCTGGAGACAAAATTCCCTGAGTCCCTATTCATTGTGGCTGGAGACTTCAACAAAGCCAACTTCAAACAGGTGATGCCAAAATACCATCAACACATCTCCGGCACCACCAGGAGACCGAACATTCTGGACCACTGCTATATAACCATCAACGATGCTTACTGCTCAATCCCCCACCCACACTTTGCAAAATCCGATCACAGCGCTATGTTCCTCCTCGCAGCTTACAAGCAGAAGCTGAAACGGGAGAATCCTTCACAAAACGAAGTACAGTGCTGGCCCGATACAGTGGAAGACCATCTCCGGGACAGCTTGGACTCGGTGGACGGGACCGTGTTTAAGTGTTCAGCGGAAAACCTAGACGAGTCGCCACCACCGTCACCAACATCATTAGCAAATGTCTGGAGGACTGTGTACCAAAGAAGTCAAACTGAGTGCTCCCCAACTGTAAACATTAGATGGACCAGGAAATCCACTCCCTACTGAAGGCCAGACGTGCAGCATTTAAGTCAGGTGACCCAGACCAATACAGAAAATCCAGATATGACTTCCACAAAGCCATCAGGGAGGCCAAGAGGCAGTACCGGACCGAGTTAGAAGCCCAGACCTACCAAACAGAATCCCGCTGTCTGTGGCAAGGCCCAAACAACATTACAGGATACAAAATGAAACAGTGTAAGACGGCAGACAATGACAAATCCCTCTCTGACACGCTCAATACTCTCTATGCTCGGTTTGAACAGAATACCACCAACATGGCAACGCCTGCCCCGATAGCCCCTGATACACCTGTTCCCCCTGTCACTGTTTCAGAACTCAGATCAGTCTTCCTGGGAGTCAACCCAAGGAAAGAGATGGGCCCGGACAGCGTCCCCGGCCGAGCGCTCGGATCCTGTATGGACCAACTGTCGGAGGTATTCATTGACATCTTCAACCTCTTCTTCCTACAAGCCGAAGTCCTCACCTGCTTCAAGAAGACCACCATCTCCCTGTACCCAAGAAAAAACACACAGTGCGCCTTAATGACTACTGCCCAATAGCATTGACTTTGATAATCAAGAGGTGCTTCGAGAGGCTGGTCATGGCCCACATCAACTCCAGTCTCCCAACCTGTCTCGGTCCCCTACAGTTTGCCTACTGACATAACAGGTTCACAGAGCATGCCATATCCCTAGTCCTGCACTCATCCCTGGAACATCTGGACAATAAAGACACCTACATCAGACTCCTGCTCATTGACTACAGCTCCACCTTCAACACCATCATCTCCTCCAGACTGATCTCAAAACTGTGTGACCTTAGTCTCGGCCCCGCCCTCTGCAACTGGATCCTCAGCTTTCTGACCCACAGACCACAATCATTGAGGGTAGGTAACTGCACCTCCTCCACAATAACACACAACACTGGAGCCCCCCCAAGGATGCGTCCTCTGCCCCCTGCTGTACTCCCTGCACACCCACCACTGCGTAGCCAAATTCCGAACGAACGCCATCTGCAACTTCGCTGACAACACCACCGAAGTGGGACGGATATCTAACAACAACAAGTCAAACTACAGAAGGGAGATAGAGGGCTTGGTGATGTGGTGCAATGAAAACAATCTGTCTCTCAACGTCAGCAAAACTAAAGAACTGATCATTGACTTCAGAAAGAAAGAAAGGAGAACACACCCCTATCTACATCAATGGAACTCAGGTTGAGAAACTGTTGAGAGACTAACCCTGTGGGTCTTGAGTCACATGTATGTTCCCTAAGGAGCATTAGTGAACCAGATGGGTTTTTCCAACATTGACATTGGGTTTGCGGTCATCATTGGACTTTTAATTCCAGATTTTTATTGAATTCAAATTCTACCATCTGCCATGGCAGGATTTGAACCCAAGTCCCCCAGAACTTTACTGGACTAACATGCCAGCAATAATTCCACACATTTTTTTTCCATTCACAGGGTGACGGCGTCGCTGGCTAGGCAGCATTTGTTGCCCATCCCTAATTGGTCAGAGAGCAGTTCAGAGTCAACCACATTGCTGCCGGTCTGGAGTCACATGTAGGCCAGACCAGATAAGGATGGCTGTTTCCTTCCCTAAAGGACGTTAGTGAACCAGATGGGTTTTTCCAACAATCCACTCACAGTCACCATTAGACTGTTAATTCCAGATATTTATTGAATTCAAATTCCATCATCTGCCGTGGTGGGATTCGAACCTGGGTCCCCAGAACATTAGCTGGGTCTCTGGATTAACAGTCCAGCGACAGTACCATGATTGCCTCCACTTGATATACTGAATGACATGCTGCGGTTGCCTACATTAGTCTACATAACATATCACAGGGGCTGAATCTTACATTTTTTTGGCTAAGTCTGAGTTGCATTGAGTTTTTTGGTGGGATTTCCGCCATGAGGTCTAGTGGAATTTCTCACTGAATCTTACTAAACTCGCTTCATTGAATACCTACCTGTCTCTATGGCCTTCATCCTGTCTGATTCTGGCCCCAGCCAAACACGCGCTGCTTCTCAAGTGCTCACCACTCACTCGACATCGGCTGAAAGACCAGCATCTCTTGTGCACATCTCTTTCAGGTGGCACCATGAATCTCTGACAGGGATGTGCAAGTTCTTGTTGAGGTACAGTTCAAAGGAGTCTTCTTCCTGGAGGACTGGCAGAAGAGGCTATGCCACCAGATTCTGAGAGCCTGGTCTGAGGGTGCCACCTGGGAAAGTGCCACCCCAACAGTGCAGAGGAATGGCCAGTAGTGCTGTAAGAAGGTCAATGCCATTCTCCGTACCACCAGGGTAGTTGCCAGTCTCCTGTCTTTCTGCTACCTCACACCCACTCCATTTCTGAGATTGCACTGACCTCCCACCCAGGCTGTCACTCTTGTTACTGCCTGCAACATCTTCTCTCACCCACTCTCAACTACCTGCCCTCCCCACTTCCGCCCCAAACCGAGCTCCCGCACTACTAACCCTGTATTTCCCTGTATGCTGTCTACTCACTCCCTGGGAACATCTCACCACCTCCATCAGCTGTACAACCCACTTTCATCTCACTCAATCCCTCCCTTTCTCTCATTACAGGAAAAGGCAGGTCAGGGGGAGGGGGGGAAGTAGGGATAGAAGATGTCTAACATTAGGCTCTCCACCCCATAAGGGGAGGGAATCCTATCCTTCACATGAGAAGACCAGGACCACTTCTTTGGAGATGGCAAAGCATCCACATCCCACCAACCGAGTAAGTGCCACTCTTCATTCAGCAGCTACTCGCCTATGGCCTAGTGATACTCTCAATAGACTATTCATCCAGAGACCTCAGTAATGATCTGCAGACCCGGCTTTGAATCCTGCCATAGCAGGTTGTAGAATTTAGATTCAATTAAGAATCTGGAATTAAAAGTCGAATGACAACCATGATTCTGATTCACTAATGACCTTTAGGGAAGGAAACTGTCTGCTCTGTGGTTCCAGACCTACAACAATGTGGATGACTCTTAACTGCCTTCTGGGCAATAAATGCTGACCTAGCCAGTGACACCCTCATTCTGTGAGTGAAATTAAAAAAAAATCTGACCTTAACTCCGATGCTAGTGTCATACATTGCACGCCACTTCTGACCACTGGCCTTCCCCCTTGTGTTTTGTCTAAAAGATAATGTTGTGAATGAGCTGTTCAGTGATGTCTGTGGTCATTGTCTGAAAATGAAAAATTTGCAGCACTCCGGGAGTAAAGGCTGGTGTGTTAGATTGGAGGGTCTGCTCTTTCTGAGGCCCAGCACAAACACGAATGTTCAAATAAATCTCCTTTTGGATCACAAACAATTTATGGATCTAGAACAAACCACCTAACTGGTAACAAAATGACAGTTCATCAAACGTCGCTGTCTGGTAAGACTGGTTTTAATGGTGGGGGGGCGGGGGAAGCGGTGGTGTTATAGGATGAATTGGAGGGAGAGATGAAAATGAATTGGGGAGAAAAAGTGTAGAAATTGAAGTATGAGAGATCACAAAAGCTGGAGAAATGAAAGAGGAAAACAGAATGAAAAGCGAAAAGATATAAAATTAGAAAAATAACAAGAATAAAATATTCCCATTGCCCAGTTGGCAAAAACGAGCATTTCCTCTGCCAAAATTTCAGGGTAAATTTCCGAAGTATTTGTCCAGCCCAACTAAGATGCTAAATATTTACTCATTTTAACTTAGATGGTTACTACAACCGTTTTGCGCTAAACATGAGCTAAAGGAAGCAAGCTGCTTATGGTGCCTCACAGCTGTCACTGTAACCATTTAAAGAGAGCACTGCACCACCAGGATACAGTCCGAACGTCACACAAATGCAAATATTGCCACCATTCCAGAAGCAAAACACCAGTCTGACATAGGAGCTGGAGAATAGTGGTAACAGGGTTCTCTCTCATAAAATGGATGAGGTAACAGAATTACCCAGAGAGACAAAAAACGGTATTTCATGTCCACCTACTGTTTAAGTTAAAAACCGAAATAACTGCAAATGCTGTAAATCAGGAACAAAAACAAAGTTGCTGGAAAAGCTC